>NC_080164.1:182171943-182285528 GCF_950295315.1 Erinaceus europaeus
AGACACACATGGGACTACCTAGGTCCACTTTAGATGGCAAATCATCAAACAAAGTTACATACTAGATACAGGCGAGGGTATAAGGCACTGGGTACAGGTGTACACATCCCCACAATCAAGAGATAATTATATAATTCCAACTAAATGTGCTTAATAGCCCTCTGTGATAAGACTTAGACCTAATAAATAAATAATACTGGAATCCTAGTAGGATTGTCTAAAGAAGATATCATAATTCTCTAATAGATTAGATTTAGACCAAATTAGCTTGACAATCTAGTAGAAAAATCCCAAAGAAAACAGATCACAAAAACCTAATTCTGGTTGGGAACAATAAATGACACTCAATGCTTAAACACATGGGAGAATATTTAAGGTCATCAGATAAAGAGAGGACTATAAAAGTTGGATAAGGGCAAGAAAGAGAGTGGCTCACTTAATAATGGCCATTTTGGTCAATCTCACACAACCCCATCATCTGGGGCCCTAGTCAGGGAATCCTTGGATTCTCACACAGAAAAATGATGGGCCTAGATCTCTAATGGAGCCCTCTCTCCACCACCACTGGTCACTTCCATCAGGAATGTCATCATAAGCCCTCTTGCTAGTCTTCACAAGACATTGTCCTTACTAAAAGCAGCAAGGGTAGGGACTGTCCCATCTATGAATGGAGGCTGGGTTATCTTGCCCTGCCACTTGAGGAAGACTGATCCTATAATGAGTGCAGCCTACAATGTTTCCAGCTGTGGCCATGAACTGTGATCTCAGACTAACAAACTCAGAGGTTACACGGGTTCTTATGCTGAATATATATGCCCTGCGTCGGGTGGATGGGGTAAATAGTTAATTTCATCCATATATTTTTTTTTTCAAGAATAGGAGCTACTCTCTGCCCTAATTCGACTTTGTAGCCCTTTTCTCTACTCTGACAACAGTTTCTCAGATAGTATATTTGTCCAGCTCCATGTTAGCTATCAAACTCAAGCAAAACTACCATAGTCATGGGCCCCTCAGAACATGCCTAGGATGGATTTACTAGCTTCTTTCCATCCTAAGACTCCTATTCTCATCTACTCTATTCCTACTTTTTGTTTTCTGTTTATTAATCATGTTGTCCCTCGTTGTATCTTGCTGTCTTCTGGACACCAAGTTGCAGACATTATTTGCTGGCACTTCCATGGGTGGCCTCACAACTCAAGGTAAGCCACTGGCTCTCTCGTCACTGGTTCTAGTGACCACATGAAACAGAAAGAAGTACCAGGAGAGGTTCAGGTATGAACTTCTACTTTATTTGGGGTAAGCACAGGTTTTATAGCAAACAGAACAAAGGACATTTTTCTTTTTTTTATTTATAAAAAAATATTTTTTTATATTTATTTTACTTATTTATTCCCTTTTGTTGCCCTTGTTGTTTTATTGTTGTAGTTCTTATTGTTGTTGTTGTTGTTGTTGGATAGGACAGACAGAAATGGAGAGAGGGAGGGGAAGACAGAGAGGAGGAGAGAAAGATAGACACCTGCACACCTGCTTCACCGCCTGTGAAGTGACTCCCCTGCAGGTGGGGAGCCGGGGTTCGAACCGGGATCCTTATGCCGGTCCTTGTGCTTTGCGCCACCTGCGCTTAGCCTGCTGCACTACAGCCCGACTCCCAGGACATTTTTCAAATATGTCAGAAATTACAGGTTTCTTAAAGGTGAGCTACCACTATGGTGGGGAGGGGAAGGAATGACAAGAATTGATGAGATACAGAAAGGTCAAAGCAATTAATTCTCATGAGGCAAGGCATGTTAATTATCTAAAGGTATTAAGAAAAACATAGTGGTGAAACCAGTAAGGTGAGATAAAGCAGAGGACAAAGCTTGATGTAAGTCATATATATCAAAGACAAGGAAATAGGTGTGGGGGTCTCACTGCCAAGGTGCTGGCAAGGCTTGTGATGGAGTATGCTTATGTATGTGATCAAAAGATGAAAGGATGGTGAACTCTGGGTGAACATAGTGAACTCTGAGTGAACTTATGAGCAGGTAGCCATCTGGTCTGCTAGCAGGGGAGTGAGCTAAATGTGAGAGGATGCAGGCTTTTGTGAGGCTTTGAGAGACTAACAAGGGGAAACGGAGTCATAGAAAGCATTACCCTCTTAGCTCCATCCCTAGAAGGGAGAGTCTAACAAGTGGTTGTCTTTCCTGACCTTCATAACAAGGATGGGAGAGCTCCCCTAAGCTCTTCCAAGCTTTCACATAGTCCCACAGTTATCATGATTCCATCCTGACTTCCCTGGGCAGACATCCTCGCCAATGTGTCCTAGAAATTCACCTGCCCAACTAAGGAAGATAGAGACTGGCTGTAGGTGTGGATTGACCTGTGTCCAGTGGAGATGCAGTTACAGAAGCCAGAACTCCCACCTTCTGCATCTCAAAAATAATTTTGATCCATACTCCCAATGGGAAAGAAATAATAGTGGGAAGATGACCAGAGGGATCTGAACTCCAATTCCATCAGGAACTGGAAAGAGGAGAGGAAAGAGAAAAGAGGAAAGGACATTTGGATGTAATAATAGGTGCATGTGATGTGGAGAGGAAGACAAGAATGGTCCGGAGGTTGGCACGATGGGGCCCCAGTTCAATCCCCAGCAGCACATGCACCAGAGCAATGTCTGGCTCTTTCTCTTTATCCTCCTATCTTGAGTAATAAATAAATAAAATATTTTTAAAGGAAGGAACAGAAGACAGGGCCTATGAAAAAGGCCACATTTAGACATATAGTTGTAAATGTAATAGTTATCTTCTCTCTGCAACCTTCAGTGAGCTGCTGTGGCTGACAGTGGAGGGACTGGTGGTCCATAAATCTGGTGGTGGGGACACTGCAGAGCTGTATTCCTGTTATCTTATAATTTTGTAATTTAACATTAAATCACTAAGAAAAATGAAAAAAAAATAAAAGAGAAAGAAAGAAAACCAAGGTATGCCTACTACCTTGGGAGAATTTCTACAGTTTAGAGTGGACAGGATAAGGACTCAGAACTCTGGTTGTGGGAACGGTGTAGAATTATATCCTTATTGTCTTATAATTTTATAAATCAATACCAAATCACTAATAGGAAAAAGAAACAGGTAAGTAGTTGGGGGAAATTAACTGGTATACTTTATTTAATTTTTGTATCAAATACATTTCAAATAAGTGAAAATTTAAATATATAAGCCAACAAAATGAAAATGAAGCCCTCCACATATTTAAATGATACTATTGTCTCCAGAATCTGACATCTAGGGTTCAGTCACCTTTACCACTATAAGCTAGAGCTGAACAGTACGCTTGTCTCTCTTTCTTAAATAATAAGGGTAAAGGAGATTGCATGATGGTTATGCAAACAGACTCTCATACCTGAGGCTGCTAGGACCCAGGTCCAGTCTCCCATACGGCCATAAGGCAGAGCTAAGCAGTACTCTGGTAAAAAATGTTAATTAATTAATTAACTAATTAGTAATAGTTTTAAAATTTCACACATAGGAGTAAGCTGTGGTGCATCTGGTTAAGCAGACACATTACCAAGCACTGGGACCCAGACTGAAGCCCCTGGGTCAAGACACCAGCGGGGGGGGAAGTTTCACAAGAAGCAAGGCTGTAGGTGACTCTCTGTCTCCTTCCCTCTCTATCTTCCACTCTCCTCTCAATTCCTCTCTTACTCTATTCAATAATGAATAAATTAAATATTTAAAAGTAAAGAAAGAAAATAAAGAAATAAAAACTTACAAATGATAGTCTGATAACTATTTTTAATAATCATAATTAATTCCATAAATCAGTGAACTGTTTGTCCAGGTCAGGAGTTTAGAAATTATACACTTAAGGAATGAGACTGGAGTCATTTGGTGTGGGGGTCACTGGTTTATTTTCTCATGAAATTCCCAAGACTCTCTATGTTACACACCACACACACACACACACACACACACACACACACACACACACACACGATGGTTTATCATGGTTAAATGTCACTAACATGCCAATAGTGGGAGTTTTTATTAATTTTTAATCAAAGCATTTATTATTAGGCTATTATAGATCCCCATGCAGTTAAAGCAACAATGAAGAAACATCTCTTGTACACATCACCTAATTTCTCCTGATGCAAGCATTTTACAAAGTGTTAGCATAACATGACGTCCAAGGTACTGGGATTGGTACCATTTAACTTCATTCACAGTTTCTCAGTTTTCTTTCTTTATTAGAAATACCAGATTTATTTTTTAATTTTTATTTTTCTTTTATTTGATACTATAGAGAGAAATTGAGAGGGAAGAAGGTGAAAGGTAGAGGAAGAGACACCCACACACTGCTTCACAGCTCACGAAGCTTCCCCCCAGCAGGGGGAGAACTGGGTTGGAACCTGGGACCTTGAGCACGGTAGTGTCACCACCTGGACTCCTTTCTTAGTTTCCTTACCACACTGTAGAGAGAAAACGGTGCCCATGGCAGCTCATAGGCTGGGCTGGGGAATAAACCCAGCCTTACTGCATAGGATTTGCATGCTTGAACCCCTGGGATCCTGAATCCATTGCCGGCACTGCCATGTGCCAGTAATGAACTGTACTTTGATCTGTCTCTCAGTTTCATATAAATAAATGAATAAATAAGCAAATAGATAAACAAACTTAACACATTATTAGTGATTTACAAATTACGAGATAATAAGGCTATTATTCCACACAATTCCCACCAGTAGAGTTCCGTGTCCTCATTCCCTCCAGTGGAAACTGTAGTAGTTTTCCCAAGGTTACAGATCCGGGTTGACGATTATTTCTACAGCTATCTATATTTATACACGTTTACCCACTTATTCTAGAATCCTTTCCTCTCTTCCTTTCTAAGGCACATCTACACCTTTTGCTATTCCCAAATGTCCTTCCTTTTTTCATCTTTGTTTTCCAGTCTTGATGGAATTGGGGTTCAGAGCCCTCTGGTCATCTTCCTCTAACATTTATTTCCCCTCTGGAAGTATGGACCAGAATTCTTTTTAGAGTGTAGATGGTGAGAGTTCTGACTTCTATAATTGCTTCTCCACTCAACGTGGACATTGGCAGTTCAATCCATATTCACAAGTAAATGACCTTATGAACACAGTGAATATTTCTTGCTCTTGTGTAAAATAACGCCCAAAGGTAGACAATGCACTTGCGCTGGACTCTATTGGTCAAGACTGAATCCCTAAAACCAGACCAGACTATGCAGGAGAGCCCAATAAGCTACATTCCTAATGGAGAAACTGTCTGAGATAGTGTTGAAGCCTTTTCAACACTGTCTCCATCAAACAGCCAAAGATCTGGGTCTTTCATATGCTGTAATCACTAACACTTAGTACAAGAAGGCTGTTAACAGCTTGAGCAGAAAGCATTCTCCCTGCAAACACTTTGTCAGCTTGTTTAGAAGAAAACAAACACAAGTTAAATAAAATCCTCAGGAAGTGGTAAAAATGCCGTTTTGAGGTGCCTAATTCACAACTAATGTAACAGTTGTTAATTCAGCCTTTTATCTGTAGCTGTGTTCTCTCTTTAAAAGCAAGGGAATCTAAGAGTTTTGAGAGCTGAGAAGCTTTTCATTCGATCTGGAAGATACTCCGTAGGAAGATGCATGGGACTTTTCATTCCCAATACAAGTTATAGACCTTACAACACCAGCGGGGCAGGGCGATATCACAGAGAAATGCCAGAAGGGGTCCAAACCACTCGAGAAAAGTCAAGGTTTCCTGCAACCTCACATGTAATTGAGAGCAGGTGTCCGGAGGACGGAGTCTAGAGGAATCACCGTGATGTGTAAGCTCTGAAATGACTTGAACATCTTGCTTGTTCTGTGTCTGAGATAGTGGTCCAGACTCAAATAGTTCCTTGTGTGGTCCCAGCAAATTCTTCGGCTGCTCCCAACTTACAGTTTCCAGCGACAGTGTTCTCCTTTTTTTTTTTTTTTTTTTTTTGTAATCATATAAAGATTGAAAAAAAAAAAACATGTGTAAAGTGTCATCCAGAAAATTCTTGGTCCATGAAAACCAATGGACTTCTCTTGCTGCCTCTTCTGTTTTACTCTGCCACGCCACATGAAGTCAACATTTTAAGGAGTGGGGAATACAACGCTGAGAAGCTCAGCCAACATTTTCCCAGAAACCAGATGAACTTGCAGGCTCATGAAAGTGTGGAACATTCTCCAAAGACATCCTGCACGGAGTAACTCCAAACAGGATTCCAGTTATACCTGGAGTTCTTTGCTGCCCAGAGGATGAGGTCACATGGGTGCGACTCTTTGATTCTCTACATATAACCACAGTGATTCATGTAAATATCACTTCTATTTCAGTATGACAAGACTGCAGGGCTGTATTTGCATACCCCCTCATGATCTCATTATCTCTGTCTTTTTTTTTTTTTAATTTTATCTCCCCATTCTATCTGTGCCTATTTAATTGGCTTCTGCAGTATTCAACTGTCTGAGAAGACAGCCTCTGCTTTTGACTTTCGGATTCTGGCTTACAAATCAGTTGGTGCTGATAAAATGATGCTGTGTAGAGATAGTTAGCAGAGGAAAGCCTTATCTCATTCCTTAACATCTTATAAGTCAACCATCTGAGGTTTGATCTGCTGTGCACAGCACTCAGATATACATAGGATGCCTACAGCCACCTCCCCTCCTCATTAAGTTGATTCACCCCCTACTTCTCCATCAAGATGTTCAGTCCTGGTGAGCATTTGGCCTCCTTGCTTTTTATTTCTACTTGACAGTTTTAAAAGAAACTGGTGACCATCTAGCTGCTTACCCTAACACGAAACACTGGCAGAACCAGCTTCCACCAGGGTTGCTGAGCCTGCTCCTCTGGCCTGAGACTGCACAGCTGGCAGGTGGGGTCAGAAGGCTGACAGGGAGCCAGCTCCAGAGTTACAACCCCACCAGTGTGTCTGGGAGCTCAGATACCCCAGAACCCTGTCCCACTAGGGAAAGAGAGAGACAGGCTGGAAGTTTGGATCGACCTGCCAACGCCCATGTTCAGTGAGGAAGCAATTACAGAAGCCAGACCTTCTACCTTCTGCATCCCACAATGACCCTGGGTCCATACTCCCAGAGGGATAAAGAATAGGAAACATATCAGGGGAGGGGATGAAATATGGAGGTCTGGTGGTGGGAATTGTGTGGAGTTGTATCCCTCTTATCCTATGGTTTTGCCAGTGTTTCCTTTTTACAAATAATAATAATTATTATTATTATTTCTATGGTTTCACATGTAAGTAAAACAAAAAAAAAAAAGAAATATAACTTATTTTTCTTGCAAGGCTGAGTAATGAACCCAGGTTACTGTTCCTGTGAGATGCCACTGAGTCACCTTTTCAGTCAATTGTCTTTTTTGTTTGTTTGTTTTAGAAAAAGAGCAAGCAGGAACACCAAAGCACCACTCTATAATTTATAGAGCTCTCTGTTGGTGTGGTCCATGGGCCCCCATGAACTCCTGGGGGTCCTCACTGTACACAGCAAGGCATGCACTTTATCCATGAACCTGAAAAATGTGGCAATACTTTAATATCCTTCTAGTCACTCACACACTTAACATAAAGAAACACTTGTTTTCAACGAGAAGCCAGAGGTCGAGCAAGTACAATTTAAAGGTGCCATGCTTTTCATTTTATAACTGTCTAATCTCATGTTAAGTATTCTTTATAAATATTTTTATAAACTTCATTTTATTTTAAAGGACAGAGAGAACTTGAGGAGGAAAGAGGATGTAAAGGGAGAGAGAAACAGAGAGACACTTGAAGTTCTGTTTCACCACTTGTGAAGCCTTTTGCCTTGGAGGGGGACAGGGTGGGGGAGCTTGAACCCACGATCCTCCCTACATGAGGTAACACATGCACTTAACCATGTGTGCTACCGCCAAGCTCCAACTCTCTTCCTCTTCTAGCGTTTGCCCTTCTTCCGTAGCCAGTCAACAGCGTCAGGTTGAAAGCTGTCAGGAGCTGCTTGTTGCTGGCTTGGCAAGTGACTGGGATCCATGTGGATTCAGTCGGCTAGGAAGGATCGTCAGTTTCCCCAATGAATGGGGACTCACGGGATGCACCACGAGAAGGTCCAACTCTCTAATTTCTACCACTGCTTTAGAGAACAAAAAAAAAATTCATTGTCTTGTTTATTTATCCAAAGTGCAATTTTGAGCTCTCACAATATCACATCCCATACTAGAAAAAAAAATGTTATTCATTCACACCCAACAGTTCAGTGTAATAAGGCACATGGAAAGTGACAGAGAGAAAGAGAGAGAAGAAAGAGAAAGAGCTAGAAAACAGAAATGAGGGAAGAGAATGGTGAGTGTCTTTTAGGTCCATGTGTTGAGTAGTGAAAAATATGTTCATTCCCAATCCAAGAAACATTCACAGTCTTTTTAATTTTTTTCTCATGAAATTCTTTGTCAAAAAAAATCATGGAATTCTCAGCTATACTAGCCCCATCTTTGTCTCTTCATATTTGTCAACCAGTGATCAATGTGGGAACCATGATCTCTTCGTTAGTACGGATATCTCAGGCCCTGGTGTTATCCATCTCTGCATCCCTGAAGAAAAGGGGAGGGCAGTATCAACACAGGGCCAACACCACAGAGACCCCACGTTCCTATGAATCCTGCTGGAAATGGTTTCAGAGAGACATTGAGATTGAAGGAATGGGATTTTGAGCAACAAGACACTGGTATCCCTGATGATTTTTTGGTGAACCTGACACCATTCCTAATGGGTTGTAGATTTTTTCAAATCACACTTTGTGGAGTCAGTGAAAACATCTTTGAGCCAAAAAGAATAATGAGGGAGGAGGTAAGCAGAGAAATGAAGGGGCCAGGTGGTGGTACATCTGATGGAATGCATATTCCAGTGTGCAAGGACCTGGATTTCATTCCCTAGTCCATACTTGCAGGGAGGGAATCTTTGTGAGTGGTGAAGTGGAGCTGCAGGTGTCTCTCTTCCCCTTCCCTCTCAATTTCTGGCTATCTCTAATAAATACATATAGACTGTTAAGATTAAAAAAGAAAGAAAGAAAAAGGTCCTTAAAAAAAGAGAGAAAATGAACAACTACTCTCTGATGAATATCTTGATTTACCATGACACATATTCAAAACAAGCAAGTAAACAGTCCCGTAGATAATATATTGGCACAGGTCAGTAACAATCTATGAAAGCAAGTCTCTTAGAGAAACAGAAAAAAATTATCTGCTTGGGTAACAGAATTCTAGTCATGTATATGAGAATAGCTATTCCGTCTTTTAAAGTGATTTAGGTATAGGAACTTCTCTTCCCAGGTAAAGAGACTACCCTCCTACCCCATCAGTGTCATATTCACACTGCAGTTCATCTCTGGAAACTGTGCTAAGCATGGAGACTGTTTCAAAACATCAGGAGTACGTAGGCAGTGGGCAGCTTTGTTGATGTTACAGAAGAAATCAATGATATGACAGAAATCCTGCTGCTCTCGCTGGTGCCTTTGCAAAAGCCAGCACCCATAGGACACTGGTGACAACCTCATTTCAGCTCTTATATAAAGCCCTCTATTTTTTTCCCCACAGCAACAAAGAACAAAAAAAAATGTCATAATAACCAAATGTTCTCATGGAATAAAACACCCTCCATTTGAATCATGCTTTCTTTGTAATAAGGATTCACTCATGAGCTCTAGAAAGAAAAAAAAAAAGAAATGTCCACCCATAAAACAGGCAAACCTCTTTGAAAATGCTCCTTTTCCTGAAACCTGTTTACAGAGAAGGGAGAAAAAAAGATAAAGGAGAAGAATATAATTGTCTGACTCACTGCACACCTTTAGCAAAAATGATTGGAGATCTCTTATGTAATTCTTGAACTACATCTCAATCTGATGGTGTGTGTGTGTATGTGTGTGTGTGTGTGTGTGTGTGTGTGTCACAAGGAAGCAGTACACATATTTCTTGAGCACAGTTTTTATATGGGTTTGTCTAGCCATTCATTTGTTGAATAAACATATTTTCATACCCATCCTGCATCCCAACATGCTGTTGAATACTTAAGATGCTGAGCAAACATTATGTGTCTCTATGATGCTTATATCAAATGCGATCATCGTAAAAAAAAAAGTACTATGAAAATGAGTGACTAACAGGGACAGTAAAACAGCTCACTTGAATGTGCTGCCATTAAGGACCCATCTTTGCTATGTCTCTCTTTTATATTCTATTTTTATTCATGATTTTTGATTGTTATTAGTAATTGACAAGATTACCAAATAACAGGGGTACAATTTTACACTGTTCCCACCACCAGAGTTCTGTGCCCCCATTCCATTTATTTATTTAGTTCAACACTCCCATCACCAAACATCTGTGTCCCCACCCCCATAGATAGCCACTCGAGCTCTCCCACAGTCTTGAAAATGGATTGATTCTTTTAACATTTATATATTCAATTATCTATATTCCACATATGAGGGAAACCATTCTGTAGTAGTCCTTCACTTCCTGACTTATTTCACTGAGCTTCCTCTTCTCCAGTTCCATCCACTTTATCCCAAAGGACATAATCATCCCTTTATATTGCTGCATATTATTCTGTTCAGTATATGCCCCACAACTGTTGTATCCAGGCATTTATCAAATATCATGTTTGTTGTCTCTAGGTTTTTGCTATTGTGAATGTAGTGGTTCTAAGCATGGGGGTGATATTTCCATTTGAATCAGTGTTATTATATCTTTTGCGAGTATGTCTAATAGTGGAGTAGCTGGGTCATATGGCATTTCCATTTGCATTTTTTAAATTTAATAAGGATTGACAAGCCTATTAGATAAAAGGGGTACAATTCCACACAATTCCCACCACCAGAGTTCCATACCTCATCCCTTCCACTGGAAGATTCCCTAGTCTTTATCCGTCTGAGAGTATGGACCCAGGGTCATTATGGGGTGCAGAAGGTAGAAGGTCTGACTTCTATAATTGCTTCCCCACTGAACATGGGTATCAGCAGATGGATCCATACTCCCAGCCTCTTTCTATCTTTCCCAAGTGAGGCAGGGCTCTGGAGAGGTAGGACACCAGGACACACGGGTGAGGTCATCTGTCCAGTGAATTCAGGTTGGCATCATGGTAGCATCTGCAACTTGGTGGCTGAGAAAAGCACTAAGATATAAAGCAGAACAGATTGTTTAATAATCAGGATTCTGGGAGTCGGGCTGTAGCGCAGCGGGTTAAGCGCAAGTGGAGCAAAGCACAAGGACCGGCATAAGGATCCCGGTTCGAACCCCAGCTCCCCACCTGCAGGGGAGTCGCTTCACAGGCGGTGAAGCAGGTCTGCAGGTGTCTGTCTTTCTCTTCCCCTCTCTGTCTTCCCCTCCTCTCTCCATTTCTCTCTGTCCTATCCAACAATGACAACAACAATAATAATAACTACAACAATAAAACAACAAGGGCAACAAAAGGGAATAAATAAATATTTTAAAAAATTATAATCAGGAATCTATAAATAAGACTATAGCAGAGGAAATTTGGGGACTCTATTTCTTTCATTAAGGTTTCTCCATACCGTTCTCCATATCTATCTCTATCTTTAAAAATCTAAGCAATGAGTGAGCACCAAGCTATGCTTCCGAGATGAACACTCAGGTATAAACAACAGAACCACTGCCTCCTTTCTAGTCCCTAGATTATATTTGAAGCATAGCATTTTAGAACACTGGATTACAGGGTCAGCCCACTAGTCTTCAATTTACTTCTCTTGCCCTTCAGAATTTAGGTAAAACGAGGGGCCGGGGAAGAGCTCAGTGGGTATAGTATTCATCTAATTGTGTATGAGGCCTTGGGTCCAATCCTTGGTACCACCTGAGGCTCCTTTAACTCTGACTGCACAAAGGTAGCTCCAGAGATAGCAAAGTGGGCCTTTGGTTACTTTTCACCTCTCTGCATGACTCTCTTCTCCAACCCCCTTTCCCCCCTCTCCATGTATATGCTGTTTAAACTTGAGCTGAGAAGCAGGCTGAGCAATGGTACAACCAGCTAATCGTACACAGAACTAAACGCAAGGACCCATGCAAGGATCTGGATGTGAGCCCCCATTCCTGACATGCAGAGGATTGTTTCACAAGAGGTGAAGCAAGTCTGCAGGTCTCTCTCTCTCTCTGTCTCCTTTTCTATCTCCCCCTTTGTTCTCAGTTTCTCTCTGTCCTATCCAGTGGAGGAAAAAATGGTGGCAGGAGCAGTGGATTTTTAGTATGGGCATGAAGCCCCAACAATAACCCTGGAGGGAAAAAAAAAATCTGGGAAGATATCATGCAGGAGGCTGGGCAGTGGTACACCTACTTAAGCACACATACTATCAAAAGTCAAGGACCTGGGTTCCAGCCCTTGCTCCCCACCTGCAGGGGGTCCACTTCATGGGTGGTAAAGCAAGTCTGTAGGTGTTTGTATTTCTCTCCCTCTATCTCCCCATACCTTCTCAATTTCTCTCTGTTCTATCTAATTAAAAAAAAAAAAGATTAAAGACTCTGGGATGGGTGGATGGGGAGAATACAGGTCCAAGACAGATTTAGAGGACCTAGTGGGGGTTGTATTGTTATATGGGAAACTGGGAAATGTTATGCATGTACAAACTATTGTACTTATTTTTGAATGTAAAACACTAATTCCCCAATAAAAAAGAAAGAAAGAAAAGTCATGATGGTTTTTTTTTTCTATGGAGAGAGAGAGAGAGAGAGAGGGAGAGAGAGAGAGAGAAAGGAAATAAAAGAGAAAAAACATGACCTCCAAGAGTGGTGATGGACTCATAGTGTGGGCACCTAGTCACAATGATAACCCCTGGAGGCAAAAGAAAAAAATGTTCACTCGGATAATGCACTGGCTTTGCCATGTGCTTAAGTCAGGTTCAATGTTGATCCCCATTATGCTAAAGAAAGCTTTGGTGGTGTGGTGTACTTCCTCCTCTCTGTCCCTCTGTCTTTACCTCTTTTAGTCAAAAAAAGTCTTTTAGCCAGATTTTTTGAACCCCTAACAACAACAACAAATATGTAATGGAATGAGGAATCTGAGAATTGGCTACATAGTAGAACACAGACTTGCATGCATGAGGTAGTGAGTTCAACTCACAGCACTGTGTATACCAGAATGTTCTCTGACTCAACAGCAAGATTGGCCTGGAGGTAAACTGGCCCCTTGGAGAAACCCTGCTCAGGGCTGTGATATTCCACACTGCCGCTGGAGCTGTTCTGTGTTATCTGCAGGCCCTGGTGGTCTTGTTTTCTCCAAATACGCAGCTTAGGCACCATACTGCGTCTAGGATAAGCTTGGCAGAATACTACATCCTCTGAGAGGTTTGATTCCTGGTGTCGGAGAGGTTTTCAGAGTGAAGGAATACTTATACACTTCTGGTGGGAATGTAAATTGGTCCTACCCCTGGGGATAACAGTCTGGAGAACTCTCAGAAGGCTAGAAATGGTTCTATCTTCTGATCTAGCAAACCCTCGTGTGTGTGTGTGTGTGTGTGTGTGTGTGTGTGTGTGTGTGTGTGTGTATCCTAAGGAAACAGACATGTCCATTCAAAGAGATTTATGTACACCTAAATACTCACACTCAATCACACACACTCACAGTCAAACTTATAAAAGTACAAAGTGTAACAGCTTAAACTTGGGAGCAAACTAGGTGTCCAATGACAAATGAGTGGCTAAGAAAGCTGTTGTATATATACAATAGAATATTACTTGGTCATTAAGAATAATGATGTCATCGTCTTCACCTCATCCTGAAACAATCATATAAATTGAGATCAGCCAGAAAGAGAAGAATGCATATGGGAAGATTTCTCTTATGGGCAGAACTTAAGAAATTAGAATATATAGAGGAAAAATAGAGTAAAACTTGAACTGAATTTGGTGCATTGCATCAAAGCAAAGGACTCTGGGGAAGGAGGGCAGAGAGAAAGGAAGGGAGGAAGGGGAGGCTTTCAGGCCCTGGTATGTGATGGACCCATTTTGGAGGGTGACATTGATTTATAGATACCTATCTTGGTGAGGGAAGATAGTCTAATCAACGTTAAGGTGAAGAAAGCATTGGGGGACTTTCAAGTTCATAATTCTCCCATGTTAAAGAAATAGTCATTCTGAGAAATATGAAGATAATGATACAGTTTTGTTTTGGAAGCCTATCTTTAATTGAAAAGGAGGGAGTTGAGTTGCCCAGATTCGGAGATGTCCTGAATAGATGACTCAAGTAACTCAGCATTTTGAGCAAGTCTGTCTCTGTAAAAACTGCTGTCATTGAGAAAAGCACTCATGGCCCCTACAATTTTAGATACTAATATACTGAAGATCCCACACTACACACAAGACACTGTACGGTACCCTGTCTACTATTTCTCACACCCACAGAGGAAGCTAAGACTGAAGCTTATAAAAATTAAATCATCTTTTCAAGGTCACACAGGTGGAGGTTGAGATAAAAATTAAATTCCTGTCTGTCTGACTCTGCATGCCACCCTTCTGCTGGTAGAAGCAGGATGTCATTAATTAATGGCATTTCCTTTTACCATCTTCCAAGCAAGCTGCCACCTTTCTCAGTTCAGTGTCCCAAGGAGACACAGCAACCTGATGGCTGAAAACGTTAGCTGAGCACTTTCACAAAACCCATGAATACTTAAACAAGTTGGTTTCCTCCTCCATTGCTTGACTAAGATTCAATGCTCAGAGCTTGGTCTCTTTTGTGGCAATAGAAAAACCAACATCCAGATTTGACAGTCAGCAGGAAGCTCTCTATTGTCACCGTAGTTTGAGTATACAGGGAATCAGACAGAACTTAAAAAAAAAAAAAAAAAAAAAAAAAACAGGTAGTCATTGTCACAGAGATTTTTTTTCCCATAACAGCTCAGTCTAGGCACCAGACATATAAAATCAAGTGAAGAACAGACACTTGTCTGGAAGTTCTTACAGTTTAGTTAGAAAGAAAGAAATGGGGAGTCAGGCTGTAGCACAGTGGGTTAAGCGCAGGTGGCGCAAAGCACAAGGACCGGCATAAGGATCCGGGTTTGAACCCCGGCTCCCCACCTGCAGGGGAGTCGCTTCACAGGCGGTGTGCAGGTGTCTATCTTTCTCTTCTCCTCTCTGTCTTCCCCTCCTCTCTCCATTTCTCTCTGTCCTATCCAACAATGACAACAACAACAATAACTACAATAATAAAACAACAAGGGCAACAAAAGGGAATAAATAAAATAAATATTTAAAAGAAAGAAAGAAAGAAATGTATGTAAATATAAGCAGAGGTGAGGGTTCTGTCCAAATATGATATGACAGGACACCATGAGAGTAGAGAACAGAGCACAGAATTCATTTTACGATGGGAATCAGGGCACCCAGGCAATCTAGTATCCAACATGGAGTCTTGAGAGATGAAGAGGGATTTATCAACAGGGAAAGAGGTCCAGGGAGATGCAAGGTGTGAGCAGAATCATGAAGTACTGTCAATGTTTTCACTGTTGAAGGGAGGAGCTAATGTTCTCTTCTCTTTTCTTTTCCTTTCTTGCTTTCTTTTGTCTTTCCTTCCTTCCTTCCTTCCTTCCTTCCTTCCTTCCTTCCTTCCTTCCTACCTTCTTTTTTCTCTTTCCCCTTCCTTCCTGCCTATCTTTCTTTTTATATTGTCATGAAGATAGTCTCTCAGGCTCAGTGCTGGCACAAGGAATCCATTGATCAAGGCAGACATTTTATCTTGAAAGTGACACTTGAAGCACTGCTTCATCTCTTTTGAAACTTCCCTCCTGCAGGTGGGGATTGGGGACTTGAACCCAGGTCTTTGCACATGGTAACATGGATGTTTAACCAGGTCTGCCACCACTGACCCTACAGTTAGTGTTTTCTAACATGATCAGGGCAGGGATAAGGCAGCCGTGTGTGCCAGAATGAGAAACGTGGCTTGTATTTTAATCATTAAGAAGGGTAGCAAAAAGTCACAAGCATATGTCTTCAACGCAAAACGCATATAAATCAAGCTGTCAGCCTAAGTTAAGAAAAGTTTACGCAGTGATGTCCCTAAGCGTATCTGTGGTGCATTAGCTGATTTGCTGACTCCTTCTCATGTATTTTATTCTCTGTAAGAGTGTACGAAGAATGAAGGACACTACACTGAGATTGTTCATTTTAGTTTCATGGCAACAAGTGACAGAATGCCTGGAGTACAGCATAGTGTTAAAATAAAATGCCAGGAGAATTGAGATAAAGGGTCACATTAGAGTTCAGAGTTTTTAGAAATGTTTTTTTTTTTTTCCTTCGGTGTCACTACCCCCATGACTGAGGTCTGGTTAGTTTTCTCTCCTTACAGATACATAAAATGGAGCAGAGGGGTGGTAACTCACACCCCAGAGTCACTTTTGTTGTGAGAATCTCCTAATACATCAAAATGCCAAGATTCAGTGCTAGGTTTGCATGACGGCAAAGGCTATACCTTTCTGCACTTCGCTGGGTATGTGAACTCAGATTAAAAAGTGTAAACTCCAGGGGCCAGGTGATGGCACACCTGGTTAAGCTCAAGAACCCTCACAAGAATCCTAGTTTGAGCCCACCAGCTCCTCACCTGCAGGCGGGGGGGTTTACTTCACTAGTGATGAAGGAGGTCTGCAAGTGTCTATCTTCCTCTTTCCTTCTCTACCTCCCCTCCTCTCTCAATTTCTCTCTGTCCTGTTCAATAAATAAAAAGGAAAAGGAGAAAGAGGAGGAGGAGGAGCAGGGGGAGGAGGAGGAAGAGGAGGAGGATGAGAAGGAGAAGGAGAAGGAGAAGGAGAAGGAGAAGGAGAAGGAGAAGGAGAAGGAGAAGGAGAAGGAGAAGGAGAAGGAGAAGGAGAAGGAGAAGGAGAAGGAGAAGGAGAGAAATGGCCTCCAGGAGCAGTGAATTCATATTGCTGGCACTGAGCCCCAGTGATAACCCTGGAGCAATAAACTATTGACTCACATAGTAACATTATTTCTTAGGTCAAATGGGAAGTTCAGAGGGAAGGTTTCACAGGTTAGTACTTACACAGGTTCACACAGGTATGGTGTAATGGCTTCCTGAATGAGGGAAGGATTTGCAAGTGTTTCTACTGGTCATCTACCAATGATGACACCAAGTAACCTTGAGATGTTTCTTTTCACCTGAACTCAAACCTGTCCTCAACATTTTGCTCCAGATATTTCTGGTTCTAATCAACTAACTATCAATCTTTTGCTTATATCTTCTGGTTTTGCTCTCATGCATATGCCCTTAAAATGAGAAAGGAAAAGAGAGCTATGAGCTCATCTTAGTAAATAATTTACTTTCACATGTGATCAATATGATTAAATTAAAAGCATATTGATTCTACATCAGATAGACTAAATCCCCACTGCTCGTGTTAAAGATGAATTCTTTGATAATGAAAAGAACTCTAGAGTTAGAAAATATGGAATGTGGGAGTCGGGCTGTAGCACAGCGGGTTAAGCGCAGGTGGCGCAAAGCACAAGGACCGGCATAAGGATCCCGGTTCGAACCCCGGCTCCCCACCTGCAGGGGAGTTGCTTCACAGGCGGTGAAGCAGGTCTGCAGGTGTCTATCTTTCTCTCCTCCTCTCTGTCTTCCCCTCCTCTCTCCATTTCTCTCTGTCCTATCCAACAACGACAACAACAATAATAACTACAACAATAAAACAACAAGGGCAACAAAAGGGAATAAATAAATAAAATAAATATTAAAAAAAAGAAAATATGGAATGTAACACAAATGGGCCTGAAGTCTTGAGCTAGTCACTTAACTTCTCTGAGCCTCAGTTCCCCCTTCTGACAGTGGGAAGCACAGAAAACCTATGCAGTACTTCAGAGAAATTTTAATTCATATCTCCTTTCCAGAATATTTGCCATTTTCTAAGGTCATTGTTCAGCTAACATATTCTATTGAGCATAATGCTCTGAGTTCTAAGTTCCCAAACACAGCATATTGAACTAAAGTGGACACATTTACAATCATAAAGAGGGGAAAGAGAGAAAGGAAGAGGGACAATGAGAAGGAGAGGAAAAGGGAGAGGGAGAGAGAAAGGGAGAAGGAGAGGAAGAGGGAGAGGGAAAAAGAAAATGAGGGAGAAGAGGAGGAGAGGGAGTGAGGAAAAGAAAGGGAGAGGAAGTGCTAGGAAATTGTGCAGATGCAGTCACATCTGCCATGTTGTCCCCTCAGGCCACTGCTAGTTCCAGTAAGAGCTGGGACATTCTCGGAGTGCCTGTTCTGTCATCTTGTACCCTCAGGGTATTGTCTATTTCCCTGCGATATTTGGAGTGCTTTGGTTACTCCTCCCCCTTCCCATTCTCACAAGAGTTATTATCCTATCCTGGAGTGCTGTGGTTACTCCTCCCCCTTCCCATTCTCACAAGAGTTATTATCCTATCCTGGAGTGCTGTGGTTACTCCTCCCCCTTCCCATTCTCACAAAAGCTGCTCCTACAAAAGCCCTTCTTCTTCCGCACCTCGTTCTCTTGCTTCACTTTGGTGTTTAGACACAGGAAAAGTGGCTGCATGAGGTGGCCATTTTCGCTACCTCCACCTGGCCCAACCTGCTTCTCTCACACCCAACTCTGAGGTGCCAGTGCAAATAAATATTTGTGTTCCCTCTTCGCTCCGGACCTCCTCTCTCTCTCCTCCGCGATGCAGAACGACAAGGGAGAGGAAAGTGAGTGGGAGAGAGAGATGAAAAATGAGGGAGAAGTAGAGGGAGAAGGGGAGGAGAGGAAGAGGAAAATGAGAGGGAGAGGAAAAATGAGGGAGAAGGAGAGGGAGAGGGGAAGACAAACTGAGGGAGAAGGAGAGGGAGAGGGGGAGGGAAATTGAGAGGGAGAGGGATGGGGAGGGGGAGTGCTTCAAATGATGGTTCATCTATATTTCTGTTTGAATTCCTTTGAAAGCATAGCCCAATGAAAGGGTTTGGTGGAGATGACTTCCTGAGAAAGACTGGTCCTGAAATTTGTGCAACCTAGAATATCCCCATCTGTGACCATGAACTGTAAGTTAAGAATGACAAGGACTCAGAGGTTACACAGGCTCCTGTACTAAATATAGATATATATGGTCCCTAGGTCCGTTTCATGGGATAAACAGTTAATTCTATTCATTGATTTCCTTAAAGTTTGAGAGCTACTCTTGGCCCTAACCCAGCATTCTAGCCCTATTCTCAACTCTGACACCATCTTCTCAAACAGTATTTTTGCCCAACTACATGTTAGCTATCAAAGTCAAGCAAACACTACAAAAGGCATAGACTCCTAGGGACAGGCCTAAAATATCCCTCCTCACTTCTTTCCACCCAAGATTTCTTTTCTCATCTGCTCTATTCTGACTTTTTGGTCCCTATTCATTAATCATTTTGACCTGCTTTATATCTTATTGACTTTCAGCCACCATGTTGCAGCTGCTACCATGACACCATCCTGAATTCCTTGGGCCGATGACCTCAGCAATGTATCCCAGAACCTCACCTCTCCAGAGACCTGCCATGCTAGGGAAAGATAGAAAAAGGCTGGGGTTGTGGATCCACCTACCAACATCCATGTCTGGCAGAGAAGCAGTTAAAGAAGCCAGAAATGCCCCCTTCTTCACGCCAAAAATTATTTTGCTCCATACTCCCAGTGGGGGAGAAGATGACCAAAAGCCTCTGAACTCCAACTCCATCAGGACCCAGAGAGAGAAGAGGAAAAAAGGAAGGACATTCACAAGTAGTAGTAGGTGTAGGTATGAGTTGGAAATGAAGAAAAGATTAGGACCATAAAAAAAGTGAGCAAATACATGCAAATATAGACAGTTATATAAATAATAGTTAATGCTTATCTGTGACCTTGAGAGAACCACTATGGCTTCCAATGGGGCTGGGAATGGGGATACATAACTCTGATGGTATAAATGATGCAGAATTATACCCATTACTTTGTGATTTCATAAATCAATATTAATGTGCTAATATATTTTAAATAAGGTGCATATGGACGTGAGAAGCAGAGGTTAAGGTAAAAAATATGAAGGAGAGTGAACACAGAGGCAGCCTTTCCCTGTGGAAATCTGCAGAGCATGGGGTTAGGTTGAAGACTTGAAAGCCCTCTACTGAAATCCAGGAGGAGTAAGATCTTTGTGGATGCTTTTTGAAAACAACTATACAACAAAACAAGGGAAAATTATTTTTTCTTCAGATTCTCTGTATGCGTTTTGTGTCTGAATTAGAAAATGATCATCGTGAATGTTATACAGGATTTGGTACTGCCCATAACATTTTGAGACAAGGTTAATATTTTATTTTCACTTCAAGCTCCAGAAATGAAATCAGGACTTTCACTGAAAGATGTTTGACTTACATCTAGGTTTATACAACATGTAAGTTAACAACTGAATATACAAATATCTGTCTTTCTGAGGGGTTATATTGTTTAATGTTTTTTTTTATGCTGGTGAGCCAAGAATATGCAGAGAGTATGTGATTCTTCCAGCCAGGTACAACAAACAAGTAGTGGACTGTGTAGTAGAAAGAGAATTTGAAGCAATTATAAAAATAACTGGATATCAGTATAGATTTCTATAATATTAGCAAATGTCAATACCGGAAGAAATCAGTTAGAAAAATCTCTTGTTGGTCTCATTTCTAAGTAAATGTCTTCTTTAGGGGGTAGGGAGTGATACACTCAGTTAGGCACACATAGTAAGTACTAAGTGCAAGGATCCTGGTTTGAGCCCCTCGCAGGAGGAATGCTTCACAAGCTGCAAAGCAGGTCTGCAAGTGTCTGTCTTTCTCTCACCCTCTCTCTCCTGCCTCTCTTCTCAATTTCTCTCTGTTCTATCCAGTAAAATGGAAATAAGCGGGCCACCAGAAGCAGCAGACCCATACCGTCGGCACTATGATAACCCCAGAGGCCAAAAGACAAGTCTTGTTTATTTCTGGTTTTCAGTAATATCCATGTGGGTTAAAAGATAGTTAATTCGTTATTATTTATTTCCCCCATGGTTTACTATACTCTAGAATTTCAGCAGTATTCCTTTGTATAACTCTACATGTGTATATTAAGACTCATGGTACCTATTACGGTGCTAGGAGGGGAGACATTCACCTAAGTTGGCAGGCATCTGGGGACTGCTCCATTAGTTATTAATAATACAGTTAAAATAAATTTACATGGAAACTAGTTTGGAGAATTCCCCTTAGCAGAGTACTAACCCTAAACACAAAATCAATTGTTTAAATTTAATTCTCAATGTTTTCAAACCTTTGATATTATATTGGCTATAGTTTGTACCTAGGACTTGTACAATTTAGTACGTACTTCTGAATTTAATAAATAGAATTGAAGTACTAGATGACATTATATGAGACTTTTTTATTTTTCCTCACTGATCTCTCTCTTGGTTTGAAGCCCCAGCTAAAGTAAATCAGAGTAGCTTTTTTTTTTTTTCTTTCTTTCTTTTTTTATATTTCCACCATGGCATATCAGGATGTCTCCATAGAAAAAAGCAATCAAATTCCTCAGAATGACAGGGTGCTAGGATAAAAGACAAAGGATCCCAGCTGTTGGGACAAATCTGAAGGACTCTGTTTGCATGTATCCATCCTTTTCATCAAGAATTGACATTCTTTCTAGACCAATGGATGAAACAGACTCACTATTTTCTGTCATTCAGCCACTTCCCCAACATTTTCAGAAGAACATCTTTACCAACATACTGAAATGTATGATAAATTGTCAGGTAGTAATTTACTGGAAGATTTATGATGGCAGAAACATTTGAACAGTCACAGACAGTAATGCAATTTCTAAAAATTATAGTTTACTACTTTCTTTCCAGTTCAAAATTATCTTCAAGAAAACATTATATATATATATACATATATATATATATGAATATACATATATATTCTGTGGAAGCATTTTTCAAAATTAAAGAAGATATTACCTACTAGCTGAAATTAATACAGCAAATATAAGTTATTAACATAAATATGCTATGATCAGGGCTTTTTATTTATTTAACATTAACAAAACAGTAGGATAAGAGGGATACAGCTCCACACAATTCCCACAACCTGACCTCCATATCCCATCCCCTCCCCTGATAGCCCACTCTGTCTTTCTGGGAGTATGGACCCAGGGTCACTGTGGGTTGGATCAGTTTTAAGAAGTTAAAATAGGAATTGCAGGGAGTGGCTGAGCAAGTTGTGGTATATATACACAATGGAATACTACTCAGCTATAAAAAATTGTGACTTCACCATTTTCAGCCAATTTTGGATGGACCTTGAAAAATTCATGTTATGTGAAATAAGTCAGAAACAGAAGGATGAATATGGGATGATCTCACTCTCAGGCAGAAGTTGAAAACAAGATCAGAAACGAAAACACAAGTAGAACCTGAAATGTAATTGGCATATCGCAAAGTAAAAGACTCTGGGGTGGGTGAGTGGGGAGAATACAGGTCCATGAAGGATGATAAATGACATAGTGGGGGGTGTATTGTTAAATGGGAAACTGGGGAATGTTATGCATGTACAAACTATTGTATTTACTGTTGAATGTAAAACATAAATTCCCCAATAAAGAAATAAATTTTAAAAAAAGAAGTTAAAATAAGTAAATGAGGTAAGTCACAAGTGTGAGTGCTGGGGACTCAAGTTTATAAAGATCTGAGTAGAGATATATAATATAATCTATGCCTGAGGTATCTTTTTTTTTTTTTTCTTGCCAATAGAGTTGACATTAGGGCTGGGTGCATGCCCATATGTTTTCACTTCAAACTATAGTTATGAAAATGCAAATCAATACTTTTACCGAAAGATCGTTTACTGGTTTTTTTTCACTAAGCAAGCTCACAACTAAATATACAAATGTCTGTATGATGGAGAGGTCATATAGCTTACTGGTTTGTATATAGATGATCCACTAACAGCTAGAACACTACCATTCCTGACTGTCTTTTTTTTTTTTTTTTTTTTTTTTACTTTTCTTTTCCTTTATTCTTGTAGACATTGAGAGGAAAAGAAATAAAGAGAAGGAAGGAAGAGAGATGCCTGCAGTACTGCTATATCTGCTTGTAGGGACCTGGGATTTGAACTCAGTTCTTCACACAGTAATGTGTGGGCTCTTGCAGGGTGTGGAACCACTAGACTCCTTGTCTATTGTATTACTAGTTGGGATGCATTGGATCGACCTTCTCGTGGTGCATCCCGTGAGTACCCATTCATTGGGGAAACTGACGATCCTTCCTAGCCGACTGAATCCACATGGATCCCAGTCACTTTCAAAGCCAGCAACAAGCAGCTCCTGACAGCTTTCAACCTGACCCTGTTGACTGGCTACAGAAGAAGGGCAAACGCTAGAAGAAGAAGTATTACTAGTTACTGTTTGGTGAATATCTATAGCCTCAAGAAGAACACAATGTTCTCCCTCATTTTAAGCAACTAAAATATGCACTTCAGTTCCCAGATTCTGGCACCAGAAAACAAACAAACAAAAATACTGAAAAAACAAACAAATAAATAAATGAAATGAAATATGCATTTTGAATAACTATCAAATTGTTTCTCTACTGAAACACTTTTAAGTGCTGAACATCTACTTTATAATGTGTATTTAATTAATTTAATTATTTCTCCATTGTCGTGCAAGGAAATTCTGTCTTTGCCTCTCAGAGGTGGTTTTCTCCAGTCTGACAGTGAGCTACATTAGCTCACATTGAGAAATTCTAGGGCTGTCAATTACTTGTGTAATTTCCTTAAAGTCTGCATGCCTTATATCTCACTACCCTAGTCCAACTTTCTGGTCCCATTCTCAACTCTGACACCATTTTCCCAGACAATATCTCCAGCCCACCTGCATGTGAGTTATCTGAGAAAGGCAAACATGACTAAAGTTATAGGGCCCTGGGATATATCCAAAGTAGACTTCCCAACTTCTTTCCACACAAAGACCCCTAGGTTCATCTGCTCTGTTCCTACCTTTGAATTCCTATTTATTAACTTATTCTGCTTTGTATTTTACAGCCTTCCAGCTACCAAGTTGCGGTTGCTACCATAATGCCATCCTGACTTCCCTGGGCAGATAGCCTCACCAATGTGTCCTCAAGTATCAACTGTCCAGAGCCCTACCCCACTAGGGAAGGATACAAACATAAAAAGAAATTGAGAAAGAACAGATAAGAGGGGAAAAAGTAGAGTTTGACTGAATTTGGAGTATTTCACCACAGTAAAAAATTCTGGGTGAGAAAATAGGGTAGATTTTCAGCTTCACTAGAGGGGAATGGAGGGTGGGGACACAGACTTTATGTGGTGGGAACAGCGTTAATATAAATTTCTATCAAATAATAATCTTATAATGTTGGATAGTATGCCAGCTCCCCCTGGCTTCTGCTTAACCATATGCCTATATAGGGATAGATTTAATCCCATTCAAAGCTTTGGTCTATTTACATAAATCACTTTTACATAAAGCACTCCCTCCAGGGCATTGGTGGTTCAGTGATAGGATTCTCGCCTGCTCCGCCCCCTCCTTGTCACATTTTGATTTTCACCAGTCACTTTTCTTTCCACCCTCTCTATGTCACATCCTGTTTCCACCCTACTTGGCAAGTATATATAAAGACAGCATTGTGAGTTTTAGGGTACTTTAGTTTAGCTTAGCTCGTCTTAGATTGTGCTGTGTCCTGCATGAATAAAGAGATACTGCCTACAGCTCAACCATGAGTCCCTGGTCGTCTGTTACCCGCCCATGAAGCCAGCCCGGCGAAAACAACATAACCCGTCGAAAACAACATTATAAGTCATGATTCAATCAATATGTGAGGGGAAAATAGATTTTAAAAAAAAGAAAAAGAACAAGGCTAGGGATATGAATATATCTGCCAATGTCCCCATGTCTAGTGGAGTAGCAAATGCAAAAGCCAGACATTCCACCTTCTGCACCCCATAAAAAATTTGGTCCATACTCCCAAAGGGATAAAAAATAGGGAAGCTTCCAATGGAGATGATGCAATACGTAACTCTGGTGGTGGGAAGTATCTGGAATTACACCCCTGTTATTTTACAACCTTATTAATCGCTTTTAAATCACTGATTTAAAAAAAATGTCAGGGAGTCAGGCGGTGGTGCAGAGGGTTAAGTGAACCTGGTGCAAAGTGCAAGGACTGGCGGAAAGATCCTGGATCGAGCCCCCGGCTCCCCACCTGCAGGGGAGTCGCTTCACAAGTGGTGAAGTAGGTCTGCCCGTGTCTGTCCTTCTCCCCCCCCCTCTGTCTTCCCCTCCTCTCTCCATTTCTCTCTGTCCTCTCCAACACAACAACATCAATAACCACAACAATGTTAAACAACAAAGGCAACCAAAAGGAGAAATAAATAAATATAAAAATATATATTAAAAAAAGAAAACATTTAAAAAAATGTCTTTCTCTGACCTAGAAACTGAAAGATTTCTTCTTACAACATCTTCTAGATGGTATATAGTTACATTCACACCTTAAATAATCTACTTGGAACTGATCTTTTTGTATAGGGTGACATATAAATGTTCGGTTTATTCTCCCTTGGATAATCCTGACTCCTCACAGAAGTTTTGAAAGTCTCTCCTTTCCCCTTTGATTTGCAACACTTCTTCTTCTAGCTTTTGCCCTTCTTCCATAGCCAGTCAACAGGTCAGGTTGAAAGCTGTCAGGAGCTGCTTGTTGCTGGCTTTGAAAGTGACTGGGATCCATGTGGATTCAGTCGGCTAGGAAGGATCATCAGTTTCCCCAATGAATGGGTACTCACGGGATGCACCATGAGAAGGTTGATCCAATGCATCCAATTTGCAACACTGATATCCCTATTAATCAGGTTTCTATATTTACGCAGACTTTGCGCAAGTGCTTGATCTGGACCATTGTCAATTTGCCTATGTCTTATGTCTCTGATGTTTAATTATTCTAGCTTTACAGTAACTCAGGATAACTGAAAAGAAAGGCCAAACAAGCCATTTTTCTTCTGCCTCTTGACTATTATTGACCTTGGCACTTTCAATTATATTTCAGGTCTTAACTTGTCAAGTTCTATGAAATACTCTGTTGGCATTTCCTTCCCAGATACATTACAGCCATAGCTCAAGTGGGGGAGTTGTTCAGCACCTTTACATATTGACTCTCTCAACCCATTCTGTTAGACTATGAATAGCTTTCAAAACATTCTTGCAGTTTTCACCTTAATAAAATCCTCCCCCACCCCACACATACTCCTTTGTCATCATTTCTGGGATTTGATTCCAGCACTGAGAACCTACCATTCCTGTCTGCCATTTTCCTATTTATTTATTTATTTATTTTATTCATTCATTCATTCATTCCCTTCCTTCCTTTATTTTTCTCTCTCTTTCTTTCTCTTCGTTCTTTCTATTTTATTTGATAAGATAGAAAGAAATCAAGTGAGGACGGAAAAGAAGAGAGACAGGGAGAGGGAGAGGGAGAGGGAGAGGGAGAGGGAGAGGGAGAGGGAGAGGGAGAGGGAGAGGGAGAGGGAGAGGCCAGACATTGGTGCTCCTGGTTAAGCATACTTTCTACTAAGCACAGGGATCCAAGCAAGTATTTGAGTTTGAGGCCCTAGCTACCCACCTGCAGGGGGAGAGCTTCACAAGTGGTGAAACAGATCTTCAGATGAAAAGAGAAATACAGTATGATCCCATTACCCAAGGAGATAAGAAAACTGAAAACCAGCGAAATCCCCAAACACAGATGTAGAAGACAGATCAATAGTTACCAAGGCTGGGGCAGATTGGGAAATGGTTAAATAGCTGGTCAAAAGGTATAGTCTTCCAACTGAATAAATAAGTCATGCTTGCCTTTTTTTTTCTTTTTAGTGATTTAGTATAGTTTTACAAAATTACAAAAAACAACAGAGATACAGCTCTTTACTGTTCCCATCACCATAGATCTGGATCCCCATTCTCTACAGTGAAAGCTATAGTAGTTCTCTTAAGGTTACACATATGGGTTATTTATTATTTCTACAATTATCTGTATATATATATATATATATATATATATATATATATATATATATATACATATATATTCACCCATTTTTAAGGTTCTATCTTTTCTCCCTTTTCAAGTCACACCCACACCTATTAGCACACCCAAATGTCCTGACCTTTTTCTCTTCTCTCTCTAGTCCTAATGGAGTTGGACTTTAGAGTCCTCTTGTCATCTTCCCCTGTCATTTCTCCCCCTCTGGGACTATGGACCAAAGTTCTTTTTGAGATGCCGAAAGTGAAAAGTCTGGGTTCTGTAATTGCTTCTCCACTGGACATGGGTGTTGGCAGGTCAATCCACACCCTCAGCCTGTTTCTGTTTTTTCCTAGTGGGGCAGGGCTCTGGAGAGGTGATGTTCCTGGACACATTGGTGAGGTTTCATGCCCAGAGAAAAGTCATGATCGATCCATAGTAACATCTGCAACTTGGTGACTGAAAGGCAGCAAGATATAAAGAAGGACAAAATTATTAGTGAACAGGAACCAAACAGCAGGGACAGAGCAGATGAGAAAGGAGTTCATAGAGTAGGGATTACTTTGCTTTTTGAGTCGATTTTCCAAACCCATGATTGGGCATTTCTTCTACCATGCATATGTTTATCTGTCAGCATATGTTCACGTGTGTGTGTGTGTGTGTGTGTGTGTGTGTGTGCATTTGCTTTCTGTCATCTAGAAACAAAACCTGCAGATTCATTTCCTTCTTTTGCTCCCAGGATCACTGCGGTTTCAAGGTGAGGAGATATAGCCTACTTGCCTATTAAAAACTGGAGCTGCCGAAGCCAGATTTTAAGGTGGAACACCTGACCACCTCTGACAGATGTTCATTCTCAGTGGCTTGGCATATTTCAAGTTGGATTCACTTCTGAAAATCCAGGATGAACTATAAGGGAAGAGAACTGCACATGGGATTAGAATCACTAGAAACTATCGCTAATGAGGCTGGGTTTGTTCACCTGTGTGGGTAGATATCATGTGCTGAGGTGGGGTGGGAAGCATGTGCTGTGGATGATTTCAATTCTGCTTCATTCTGTATATATATATATATATATATATATATATACATATATATATATATATATATATACATATATATTCACCCATTTTTAAGGTTCTATCTTTTCTCCCTTTTCAAGTCACACCCACACCTATTAGCACACCCAAATGTCCTGACCTTTTTCTCTTCTCTCTCTGGTCCTAATGGAGTTGGACTTTAGAGTCCTCTTGTCATCTTCCCCTGTCATGAAATCGTTCTGAGAAAGGAATAGAAGAAGTCGTTGAACCTTTGCTGAATTCAGATGGCCTGAGGTTTCTTGTTAAAAAGACAATAATCTCAGATTGCTTCACTTCAGAATGTGGAATTTCACCCCTTCAACCTCATTACTTGGGTGAAACCTTTCCTTTCCTAGGATTCTCTAATTCCATTTTGGTTAGTTTACTTCCTAACAAAGTTTCAAAACATAGATATAGACCAGGTCACAAAAGATAGGGCATAGGTTCACATGTATCCATAATTTAAGGCAAAATATATACCTGAAAGCAAAAGTGCACAATAGTCTGCAGTGAGTTGGTATAAGCAACAAGCAAGTAGAAAGACCTAAAAAGACACCATAAAGTTCGTAATGAAATAGTGTCTACTTAGACTTAGATACCCTCCTCACCTACTTCTGTTGGGTAGTTGCCATCTTCCCCTGGCTTCTGCTTAACCATATGCCTATATAGGGACTTTACTGATCCAAAGCTTTGGTCTATTTACATAAATCACTTTTACATAAAGCACTCCAGGGCATTGGTGGTTCTATGATAGGATTCTCTCCTGCTCCACCCCCTCCTTGTCACACACTGATCCCTTCTTTGTCACACTCTGATTTTCACCAGTCACTTTTCTCTCCACCCTCTCTATATCACATCCTGTTTCCACCCTACTTGGAGAGTATAAAAACAGCTGCTCTTCTGATTAAAGACACTTGGAAATTGCTTTCCGGCTCCGAGAGTTCCAGAGTGTATCTCCTGCGGAAGTTGGTGCAGCACGAGTTCCTGATCCCTCTCCCACACAGCAGCCTAGATCAGCTCCAGTTGAGTTCTCTCCAAGCCAGAGAGCACTAGCTCGGGAAGAAGTACCCTCAGGCTATCCCGGCATACTTCCTATTAAACTTCCTTCAATCACTCCAAAGCTAACCTTATCAAAGCAAGGACTGCAAAAGCTGAATAAAGGCAAGAGACTGGCATACTTTAATGAGGACTCTTTAGTCACTATCAGGCCATCCCATCAGCTGGGGCCCTAGTCAGGGAGTCGTGAGATTCCCAAACAGACATGATGGGCCTAGACCTTGAATGAATCCCTCTCTCTACTGGTACTGGTCATCTCTATCAGGAACCACACAATAGACCCCTTCATGGGCCCCCATAGGAGATTGCCCTCTTCTTCTTCTTCTAGCGTTTGCCCTTCTTCTGTAGCCAGTCAACAGCATCAGGTTGAGCCTGATGTAAAGTTTCGAGACCTCCTTTGAATCTGGAGAGGTGACAGTCGTTGACCATGTGGGTCATAGTCTGTCTGGAGCCGCAGGGGCAGTTCGGGTCGTCTCTGGCTCCCCAGCGATGGAACATAGCGGCGCACCGGCCATGGCCTGTTCGATAGCGATTGAGGAGGGCCCAATCATAACGTGCTAGGTCAAAGCCGGGTTGACGCTTGCAGGGGTCTGTGATGAGGTGTTTGTTCTTTACCTCAGCTGACTGCCAACTCTGTTTCCAAGAGACTGGAACAGAGAAGTTCAGTGTAGGCATAGGGGACCAGATTGGGTGATGAGACGTCAAGGGTTGGACAGGGTGGGCGAAGATATCCGCGTATATTGGCAGGTCCGGTCGAGCGTAGATGTGGGAAATGAACTTAGATGATGCCGCATCCCGACGAATATCTGGCAGAACGATGTTGCTAAGAACTGGCAGCCATGGAACCGGGGTGGAACGGATGGTTCCAGAAATTATCCTCATGGAGGAATATAATTTGGAATCGACCAAGTGGACATGGGGGCTACAGAACCATACTGGGGCACAGTATGCGTCAACAACAGTAGAGAATGTTCCATCCGTCCACAGCAATACCACCCTGAACATGCCTGATTTCTGCTGATCTCCACTGATTTCAGAAGCTAAGCAGCATCAGGCCTCGTCAGCACTTGGATGGGAGAATGTTCCTTCCTCTGAAGGAATACTGGACAACATATTCTATGTTCTACATGGGGAAGATGGGGCCTGAAATTGGGGCAGCTTGGAATTTACACAAAATTACAACCCCACAGTAATGTCTAAGGACTTTTTTTTTCTTTATTTTATATTCATTTTTATTTTTGATTAATAGTGGATTACAGGGTTGTAAAACTGAATTATATAATCCACCACCAAAATTCTGTATCTCCACTTATCAAAGATAACCACCAGAGTTCTCAGAAGTATTAAAAACAGTTTCTTCCTTCCTTTCTTTCTTTCTTTCTTTCTTTCTTTCTTTCTTTCTTTCTTTTTTCTTTCTTTCTTTCTTCCTTCCTTCCTTCCTTCCTTCCTTCCTTTCCTTTCCTTTCTTTCTTTTCTTTCTTTCTTCCTTCCTTCCTTCCTTCCTTCCTTCCTTTCTTTCTTTCCTTTATTTCTTTCTAAATTTAGTTTTGTCTGCTTCCACTCTTTGGCTATTGTGAACAATGCAGCTATGAACACAGGGGTGCATATGTCCCTTCAAATTAGTGTTTGAGTTTCCTTTGGCTGGATGCCTAAGAATGATACTGCTGCGTCATTTTTATTTGTGTAAGGACTGTTCATACAGTCTTCCAAAGGGGCTGGCCCAGTTTGCATTCCCAACAGCAGTAGAGCAGACCAAGGTCTTGTTTGGTTTCACAGCCTCACCAACATAATAGTCATTCTCACAGATGTGAGTGATCGCTCATGATGGTGCATGCCTTCCCTGGGTAGCAAGTGACATGGGGCAACTTAGTGCTTGCAGGCTGTCTGTCTGCAGAAGACACTTTTCTTACACCTCACCACAAAGAGGTCTTTGAGAATCAGTCTCACAGGGGAGTTAGGCTGTGAGGCAGACTGCTTCCTGTGGCTCTCCTCAAGAGACCCACTGTCTCTCCAGGTCCAGGCTTGCAGGCTACCCACCCACACACACTCAAGTATCTGCTAGTATGAAGAAGACATGGCCTGGAACTTGCACTTGACACCCATATTTAACTACAGATATTTGGGCTTATGGGACAAGATTTACTTGCCCATTTTAATGTTAAACAGAGATTATTCTCAAAATTCTCCAGCTGGTAGATGTAAGTCCAAATTTGAACCAAAGCCCAGAATTCACATTCCCTCTTCCTTCCAGAATTTTATTTGTGAGGAGACTGACCTGCCCTCAGCAAGGGGGCAGAGGATCATGGAAACTTTTTCCGAGAACATCTGAAGAAACTGGGGAAGTAGAACTTTAGAAAAGAGAGAGCAGTGACTTTATCACAAAGACTTTAAAGTTTTGTAAACCTCATTCTTGTCATAGTATGTATTCAGTCTTAACAATAATTTCCGATTTGAAAAAAATAATGCTTATTTGATTTTTTCTCATTTTTTATTTGGAGGATTAACGGTTTACATTCCACAGTAAAATACAGTAGCTGATACATGTGGAGTATTTCTTAGTTTTCCACAGAACACTCTTTTTTAATTTTTTTTTTATTTAAGAAAGGATTAATTAACAAAACCATAGGGTAGGAGGGGTACAACTCCACACAATTCCCACCACCCAATCTCCATATCCCACCCCCTCCCCTGATAGCTTTCCCATTCTCTATCCCTCTGGGAGTATGGACCCAGGTTGCAGAAGGTAGAAGGTCTGGCTTCTATCTAACCTCCCACCTAGGTCCTCCTCCACCATCATATTCCAGGACCCGAACCCTCCCCCCACCCCAGAGTCCTTTACTTTGGTGCAATACACCAACTCCAGTCCAAGATATGCTTTGTGTTTTCTCTTCTGTTCTTATTTTTCAACTTCTGTCTATCAGTGGGATCATCCCATATATTCATTCTTTTCTTTCTGGCTTATCTCACTTCATATGTTTCCTTCAAGATCCATATTTGATTTTTTAAATTAACTAAGTAAAATTTAGATTAATTAAATTGATTATTTAGATACTGGGGGCTGGGTGGTAGCACACATGTTACAGTGCATAAGGAGCTGTGTTCAAGCCCCTGGTCCCCATCTACAGGGGGGAAGCTTTGTAAAAGAAAATGCAGAGGGTTGGGCGGAAGCGCAGTGAGTTCAGCACATGTGGTGCAAAGCGCAAGGACTGGACTTAGGATTCCAGTTCGAGACCTGGCTCCCCACCTGCAGGGGAGTCGCTTCAGAGGTGGTGAAGCAGGTCTGCAGGTGTCTATCTTTCTTTCCCGCTCTCTGTCTTCCCCTCCTCTCTCCATTTCTCTCTGTCCTATCAAACAACAACAACAATAACAACAACAATAATAACCACAACAAGGCTACAACAACAAGGGCAACAAAAGGGGTTGAAATGGCCTCCAGGAGCAGTGGATTCATGGTGCAGGCACTGAGCCCCAGCAATAACCCTGGAGGCAAAAAATAAATAAATAAAGCAGTGCTGCAGGTGTATCTCTCCCTCTCTGTCTCCCCCTTCCCTCTCAATTTCTCTCCGTCTACCAAATAGAATAGGATAAAATTTAAAAAATGAAATAAGTTTTTTAAAAGTTAGATTAATCAGATACTTGATTTTTGATTCTCTAATTTGAGTTTCATTCCTCTTAGGAGAATTCAAAAAAGGTGTATGCCCTTCTAGTTTCACACAGAAATATATTGGAACACTGTAAGAGATATATCTGTGGATCAATGGATATTTTGTGTGAATTAGAATAATAATGTGAAATGTGTATGCATGGGATATAGCAGGCACTGTAAAAACAAAAAAGTGGTTCTTTTTGTAGCATAGAAATGGAAAAGTGTTTTCTTGCATTAAGACTCTGTAAAAGCTAGCCCCCAAGATGCCTTCTTGCTTCATTTCTGATGGTTACAGTTGTCTCATCAATGTTTTTCTGCCCTACCCTCACTGCTTTTCTGATTTCTTCCTGACTGTCTTGTGGACATTTTGTCTCCATAATTCTGCTCATTACTCTACCACCCCCCCTGTCACCTTCTTTTTCTCTGTTACTTTCTCTCCCAGCCCCATATATGAATCCTTTGACCCTTGGCCAATTCAGTGAGAAACCTCATTGTACAGTGTTAAAATTATGTATTTTATTGATTTATTTTACTTATTGGATAGGAACTAAAAAAAAAATGAGAGAGAAAAGAGTATATACAGAGGTTGAGAGAAAGAGAGATGCCTGCATCATTGCCCAAGCAATCAAGTTGCCCCCCAGCAACTGGGAACCATAGACTTGAACCCAGGTTCTTAAGCACTGTAACATGTGCTCAACTGAGTACACTACTGCCTAGCCCCTCATAGTGCAGAGTTAAATATCATATTTTTAAAATCTATTTTAAAGGGGCTGATCAGTGGCACAGTGAGCTAATCATATATGCATTAAGCAGTAACTAATGTTGGCTCTGAGTCCCAGCAATAGCCGTGGAGGCAACAGCAACAACAACAACAACAAAAAAACTGTTTTACTTACCTCATATAAGATGAACAAACAAGTGATAAAGAAGAAAAAGTATGAGAGTGAAAAGATAGAGCATCACACTGCAACATGCAGTGCCAGGAAATGACCTGGGCTTTGGGCATGTAAGTCCCATGCTGAACGGTTACCATGTTGTCATTAGTGTTAGTGGAAATTTGCAGTTCTGACCCAGTGATTCTGTATTTCAAGACCTGGATCTCCCAGGAAAGCAACCTTTGTCCCTGAGCCTCATCTTATCACCTGGTGATGGGAAGAAATTGCTAGATAAACCAAGTGGATGAAAACATTAAATTATGTATTATATGAAAAAAAATGTAACCAAAGAAAGCAGCTGTGGTAAGACTCATTTCAGATAACTGTAATACAAGAAGGCTGCAATATTTTCCTATAATGACCACCTTTTCAGCCAGAAATCCTTGCTGTGTTCAGAGACTCTAGTAAGAAGGGAGCTGTACTTGTTTTGAGCTCACCAAAATTCACAGGTAAAATAGAGAGAACCTCTGGAAGGTGAGAAATGGGCCTACCCTATGAACTGGCAATTCTTCTCCTGGAGATATATCCTAAAGAATCAAACATACTCAATCCAAACTGATCTGAGTATATTTATGTTTATAGAAGCACAATTTCTAATAGCCCAAACCTGGAAACAGCCCAGGTGTCCAACAACAGGTGAGTGGCTGAAAAAGTTGTAGTCTATATACACAATGGGATATTACTCAGATACTAAAAATGGTGATTCCACTTTCTTTACCCAATCTTGGATGGAACTTGAAGGAACCATGTTAAGTGAGATCAGCCAGAAAGAAAAGGATGAATATGAGATGATCTCATTGATGGACTGAAGTTGAGAAATAAGAACAGAAGGGAAAACACAAAGCAGAACTTGGGCTGGAGTTGATGTCTTGCACTAAAACTCTGGGGAGCAAATTGGAGGTGGGGGGATTTCGGTCCTGGAGCATTGCTGGGACTCATGTGGGGTGGCTCTGGCCAGGAGGTAAGCTTACCAATTCTCCCTCTTTGGCTCTAACAGGCTCAAAGATCTAGACAAGAGACATTGAGGAGCATTTTGGTACAAACATTCCATTTATTCAGGGTTGAGCTTGGGTATGTATAGAAAGTTAAACAAAGAACATTTTTCAAATATGTCAGAAATTACAGGTTTCTTAAAGGTCAGCTTGCCCCTATGGTAGGGGGCTGCTATGACAAGAATTGATGCAGATACATAAAGGTCAAGACAATTAGTCTCCTGATGCAGGCATTTAATTACCCAACGGCATTTGAGAGAAGAATAGGGGTTAAACCAGTAAGGTGAGATAGAGAAGGAAGAACAGGGCTTGATGTAAATTAAGGACATCAAAGGACACAGTTAGGAGTGTGTGATAGTGTGTGTTCTCCTTTGTGATCAGAAGGTGAGGTGAGTAAATAAACCTTAAAGCTGCCAGCATGGAGAAACTATGAGATTTCTGTGAGCTTGAGAGTCTAACAAGGGAAAGCTGAGTCTGGGAGACTTTTGCCTCTTGGCTCAACTCTATGAGAGAGGCTAACAACCGGGGTGTCTTTCCAGACCTCCATCTAAGGATGGGGAGAGCTTCCCTAAGCTCTACCAAGATTTCACATAGTCCCACAGTGCATGTTGGTAGAGGAGGACCTAGGTTTGAGGTGAGAGTATTTTGCAGAGAACTGAGAAATTTTACACATGCATCAACTATTATATTTACTATAAACTTACCTCCCAGAAGAAGAAATAAACCCAATAGTTGGAACCCAGTGGGAAGAACATTCTTGGCTTTCCTCTCCCTCCCATCCTTCAGGAAATGTACTGAACAAAGAGAGGAGACTCTACAGGGCTCCACAGTCCAGTTTCTCATTCACTCCCAAGCTATCTTTATCAGAGCAAGGACTGCAAAAGCTGAATAAGGGCAAGAGACTGGCATATGTTAACAATGACTCCTTAGTCACTATCAGACCACACAATCAGCTGGGGCCCTAATCAGGGTATCCTGAGATTCCCAAACAGACTTGATGGGCCTAGACCTTGAATAAGTCCCTCTCTCCACTGTTGCCTGTCATCTCTATCAGGAACAACACAATAGACCCTTTTGTGGGCCCCATAGGACCTTGCCATCAACTTGGATCAACAACTGTAGATAATGCTCCAACCTCCAAAGGAAACTAAACAACATACCCTGTGCTACACCTGAGAAAAATGGGTCCTGATATTGGGGCAGCTTGGAATGTTCCTACTCATGACCACAGAATGTGAGTTTAGATCTATAGGGATGCAGAGGTCACATAGGCTCCTAAGCTGAATATGGGCTCCAGGTCACATCAGATCAATGGGGTTTACAGACAACAATATTTATACCCCTCTCCCACATTATGGAGCTACTGTCTTCCCCGATCCAGCTTTCTTGTCCTTTTTCTAGTCATGACATCATCTTTCCAGACAATAATTTGGATGTACCTGCATATCAGATCCCAGGTTCAGAAAAAAAAAAAAAACTAGTATAGTCATGGGCCCGTTGGAATATGACTAAAATAGGACTACTAACTATCTACAAAATGTATACCCCCCCAACTCATCATCCAAACTATTTTTGCCTTTAAGTTCATGATTAGTCAATAATTTGTTTGGCTTTATATGTTAACTCTCTTTACAGCCACCAGGTTCCAGATGCTAAGATGATGCCAAGTGGACTTTTCTGGGCAGATGACCCCACCAATGTGTCCTGGAGCTCAAATTCCCCAGATGCCTTCCCCACTAGGGAGAGAGGCAGGATAGGAGTATGGATTGACTTGCCAATACCCATGTTCAGCTAAGATGCAATTACAGAAGCCAGACCTTCCATCTTCTGCACCCCACAATGACCCTGTGTGGGAGGGGGGGCTTCCAGGGGTATAAACAATAGGAAAATTATCAGGGGAGGGGAGGGGATATGAAGTTCTGGTGGTGGGAATTGTGTGGAGTTGTACCCCTCTTATCCTATGGTTTTGTCAGTGTTTCCTTTTTATAAATAAAATAAAATTTAATTTAATTTAAAAAAAAGAGTGGACTTGGCTCTCCTCTCCCTCCTACCCTTCAGGAAGTTTACTGAACAAAGGGAGGAGACTCTCCAGGGCTCCAAAGTCCAGTTCCCAGAATTTTCAGTCAAAGGAAAGAGAAGCCATAGTTAAATGGGTTGGTGCCCAGAATGGGAGGGAGAAGATATTTTCACAGAAACCTAGCCTAGTGCAGAAGTTTCTTTCAACTATAGATGTGGTCATCATATTATATATAATTTAAGATTCTAATATTTCCTGAAGCTGGTGTCTAATGGGCCCTGAATTTAAGTCTTTTGTTTTCCACTTTATTGGAGGAGTTGATTGACAGTATACAGGACATTGTTGGCACATAGGTACAACTTCTCATCTCCCCATGATAGGTGTCTGCAAGACACTCTCTCCCCCAATCTGGGCCCTTTGCCAACATCCTATACCAAGACATCAACAGCCCTCTATCACTTCCCTCACTCTCCTTCCCCAGGATCCTTTACTTTGGAGCAATAACTACATCCAGTCCAAGTTTCACTTTCTTTTTTCCCTCACTGCTCTTGTTTCCTAAGTTCCACATCTGAGTGACATCATCCAGTATCCATGCTTCTCTTTCTGACTTACCTCACTCTTGACAGAATTGTTGACTTACTGAGATAACTTTCTTAAATGCATATTAACCAACATAAATATATATATATATATATATATATATATATATATATATATATATATATCAATTATTCGAAATCCAAACAAGAAGTCTGTAACATTTACTGCCTACGCACATGCATAAACCCATGTCCACCTGTGGAGTTTGTTTTGTTTTTATTTGTTTAATTTATTATAAACAGGACAAGTCTGCTTATTTACGCACTTGTCAAATCTGTAGTGAGATCTACTTTCAAGTTCTGATTCTGCTCTGTTGAATGACCGATTTCACTCACTTTCTGTGGAAGAGCAATAACATCTAGGCCAGATGGAACCCAACTTCCTGCCCATTAAGGTTAAAACCAAACGTAAGCATACTTTGGAAAGAATAGAGTGCCCTTAAAATGTAAGAAGCATTAGTCCACTAATTTCATTGCTCTTGTTTCTCGGAAAATTATCTCTGAGGCCAGAAAAGTCTAATGGCAAATACTGAAGATACAAAAAGCAAGTCAGTAGTATTAGTGTGGGGTTTGCATAGTCACTGGAAGTACATATGGGTGTATGCGTGCATGGATTGGTCCGATGAGAATTCACAGACTCCACAATGAGACAACAATCTACCACAGACTCCTCTTCCATCTTTCTCTGTGGTCTAAATCCAGCAACTTTCAGTGATTCCTGCAAATCATCACTCACTCTCTCATGCCTGCCAGGACTTGCTCATGGAGACCAGATGTCTTAGATCTAATTCTTATAAAACCCCGAATCCATAATCCCCACAGAGCTTTTCCTCCATGATGGAACACAGCCTTATTCTGACTCAAAAAACAGCTCTACACAACTGTGAAAACACTAGGCTGACCTTTGTGGATATAGGTTTGGAGTGTATAAGAAATGCTTGGATCTGTAGAGCAGTACTGGTAGGGACTGCCCCACTCTCTGAAGAAAGGCTGGGTCAACCTACTCTGCCACTCACAGAAGATGTGGGTCCTGAAATGAGTTCAGCCTAGAATGTTCCCAGTTGTGACCATGGACTATGAGCTCACACTGACAGGCACTCAGAGGATATACAGGCTCCTGTGCTAAAACAGACATGGCCCCTAGGTCAGATGGGTGGGATAAACAGTTAATGATATTTATATACTTTCTTCATGTTTGGGAGCTAGTCTTTCCCCCAATCCAACTTTCTAACCCTATTCTCAACTCTGACATCATCTTCCCAGACAATACTTTTAATCTCTCTGCATGTTAGCTATCAGGTTCAGGTAAAAATTATTAAATTCATGGACCCCCTGGAACATACCTAAAGTAGACTTCCTAGCTTCTTCCCACAGAAAGACCCTTAGTTTCATCTACCCTATTCCTACCTTTGAGTTTATTAAACTTTTTTTTTGCTTTTTTTAAAGTTAATTATTTTCCCTTTTGTTGCCGTTTTTTAAAAATTGTTTTAGTTATTATTGTTGTTATTGATGTCTTCGTTGTTGGATAGGACAAAGATAAATGGAGAGAGGAGGGGAAGACAGAGAAGGGGAGAGAAAGATAGACACCCGCAGACATGCTTCACTGCCTGTGAAGTGACTCCCCTGCAGGTGGGGAGCATGAAGCTCTAATTGGGATCCTTAAGCCAGTCTTCAGGCTTTGCACCATGTGCGCTTAACCTGCTGTGCTGCCACTCAACCCCCTATTAAAATTTTTTTCCCTGCTTTATATCTTAATGGTTTTCAGCCACCAAGTTCCATATGCTAAGATTCCATCCTGACTTCCCTGGACAGACAGCCTCACCAATGTGTCCTGAAGTCTCATTTCACCAAACCCCTAGGCCTTACTAGGGAAAGATAGAGACACACTGGGGGTATATCTCCATATATGTAATCCCATAACAATCTCAAGTAGCAGTTATTAATACTATCTGTTGTTACTGCGGTCTGCAATCTTCAGTGTTATAGGGAAACTTACCCAGTATATCAGGAGCAAAAAACCCAAAGGCAGTATATCTGATTTTAAATCCATTCATTCTTTCCGCTACAGTAACACCTTTGCTTTACATGGCAACAGTGAGTTATAGATTTCCTAAAATTGTATATTTTCCCAATAAATTCAATAGTTTCCATATTTATTCTAAATGAATTCAGCATGGCCAGGAAGATATCTCATCTTTAGACCACATGACTTACATGGCTTAGGTCTCAAAATCCCCAAATTCAATTCCTGGCAATTCCATATGTCAGACCTGAGCAGTGCTTTGATCTACTCCCTCTTCAACCTTCTCTTCCTCCTTTTCTTCCCTCTCACTCTCTCTATCTCATAAAAATGAACAAATGAATATTTGAAAAATTAATTCAGCAGAATTTTAATAAATCCCTTCTTTAAAAATAACAACTATCAATTTAAGCAATTAGAGTGCCTCACTATAAGCATGAATTAAACTGCCACCAACATGTGGACATTAAGTGCCATTATTAGTCTATTTCACAGACAACAAAACATTCTCCACAAAGCGAAGACACTGGTCCCAGCTTAAATAGCTAATTAGAGACTGGTCCAGAATTAAGTCCTAAGCAATTTAAAGAATCACATACCATGAATTGCTATGAAATATAGTGGAATTTATGAACTGAGGATTCTGGGATGAGTAAGATAAAGTCTTTGGGGTATAGGAAATTGCTGAGTGCATTATTTCCATATATGAGGTGCTGGGTTCAATCCCTGACACCACCTGAGAGTGAGCACCACAGGGAACTCCATGAATAATTAAGTTGTATTCTCTCTCTCTCTCTCTCTCTCTCTGAAAACGTAGAATTAAAATTGGACCAGAAAGTGTCTTATCAGCTATGTGCAGGTGTGAGGCTCTGGGCTCACTCTCTGACTCTGCATAAAAACATCGATCATATACTATCTTCATAGGAGCATGGGACGTCTAAGGGAAGGCTGTGTGAAAGTACCTGAGCTCACACCATGAAAGTCAGTATGAAATGTGATCTGGGACCCAAATTCAGCTTAGAAGTCTATGTGACCTCTGCATCCCTGCAGATCTGAGCTCACATTCTATGGTCATGAGTAGGAACATTCCAAGCTGCCCCAATATCAGGACCCATCTTCCTCTGGAGTGTAGCACAGAGTCTGTTGTCCAGTCTCCCTTCGGAGGATGGAACATTCTCTACTATTGTTGATCCAAGTTGAGGGCAAGGTCCTATTGGGGGCCCACAAAGGGGTCTATTGTGTTGTTCCTGATAGAGATGACCAGTAACAATGGAGAGAGGGATCTATTTGAGGTCTAGGCCCATCATGTCTCTTTGGGAATCTCAGGACTCCCCAAATAGGGCCACAGACCCTTTGGAATATAGCTAAAATAGGCCTACTAACTATCTACAAAACCAAGGACCACCCCCCAACTCTTCATCTGCACTATTCCAGCCTTTAGGTCCATGATTAATCAACAATTTGTTTGGTTTTACATGTTAGCTTTCTTCTCAGCCACCAGGTTCCAGATGCCAGCATGATGCCAACTGGACTTCCCTGGACCAACAAACCTACCAATGTGTCCTGGAGCTCTTATTCCCCATAATCCCACCCCACTAGGAAAAGAGAGAGGCAGATTGGGAGTATGGGTCAACCTGTCAACACCCATGTTCAGTGTGGAAGCAATTACAGAAGCTGGACGTTCCACCTTCTGCATCCCACAATGATCTTGGGTCCATACTCCCAGAGGGTTAAAGACTAGGAAAGCTATTAGGGGAAGGGATGGGATACAGAGTTCTGGTGGTGAGAATTGTGTGGAGTTGTACTCCCCTTATCCTATGGTTTTGTCAGTGTTTCCTTTTTATAAATAAAATAAAATAAAAAATTTAAAAAGTAAGTATGCATGGGGACTGTTACACTCAGTTAAGCACACATAATACAAAGCACAAGAACTCACGCAAGGAGATGGTTTTGAGCCCTGACTCCCCATGTGAAGGGGGGAAAGTTTCACAAAGGTGAAGCAGGTCTGCAAATGTCTATCCATCTCTCTCCCTCTTCTTCCCCTTCCTCTCTCAATTTCCTTCTGTTCAATCCAATAAAATGGAAAAAAAAATGTCCACCAGGAGCAGTGGATTCCTAGTGCTGGCATCAAGCCCCAATGATAACTCTGGTGACAAGAAAAAAAAATCAGTATAAAAATATTTGAAAGTAATTTTACATAGGGTAGGGTTCTTAAGGAACTACATAAGATGACAGTACTTATTAGATTTTTTAAAAGTAACAATAGTTATCGACAAGATTGTAGGATAAGAGAGGTCTAACTCCATTCAGCTCTCATCACCAGAGTTCCATGTCCCCACCCCTTTATGTGAAGCTTTCCTATTCTTTATACCTCTGGGAGTATGGACCAAAGATCTTTATGGGATACAGAAGGTGGGAGGCCTGACTTCTGTAATTGCTTCTTTGCTTGACATAGGTGTTGGCAGGTTGATTCATATGTCTAGCCTGTTTCTATCTTTTCCTAGTGGGGTAGGCCTCTGGGGAGGTGAGGATCCAGGACTCATTGCTTAGGTCGTCTGCCCAGGGAAGTCATGTTTACATCATGGTAGCATCTGCAACTTGGTGAATGAAAAACATTAAGATATAAAGCAAAAAAAAAAAAAACTGCTTAATTATTAGGAACCTAAACAATATCTCAGTTTAGATTTGGAGTCTTCATGTTGGAAGAAGCTAGAAAGTCCATTTCAGGTATATTCAAGGGGCCCATGAATTTACTAATTTTTGCTTGGGCTGGGTTGGTAACATGAAAATGGGCTAAAAGTATTGTCTAGGAGGATTGGGTCAGAGTTGGGAAAAGGACTATAAAGCTAGGGCAGGGCAGAGAGTAGCTCCCAGTATGGAGAAATTATATAATTAATTCTTTTTAACTTCTTTTTTTTCTGTTAACAGTAAACCCCATTAACCTGACCCCAGACCCATGTCTCTTTGCATTTAGCACAGGAATCTATATAACCTCTCCATCCTTGTAAGTCTGAGCATGTAATCCATGGTCACAGCTAGAAACATTCTAAGCTGTACTCATTTCAGGACCAGTCTTACTCAAGTGGCAGAATGTGTTGACCCAGCTTCCTTTCAGATAGTGGGGCAGTTTCTACCATTGTTGTTCTACATTGAGGGCAAGGTCCTGTAGAGGCCCACAAGAGGGTTTATGATGTTGTTCTTGATGGATATGGCCAGTGATGGTAGAGAGAGGGGTCTGTTACAGGTCTAGGACTAACATAACTATGTGGGAATCCCTGGCTAAGACCCTGGATGATGGGTTGATTTGGTAATGACCAAAAGAGTCATCATTTAAGTGTACTGCTCTCTTGCCCTTATCCAGCTTTTGTAGTCCTCACTTTATCTGACAGGGTCAGGCTTAGAGTGCTTGAGGAAAGTGAAATAGGAAGTAGGTGAAGAGGGTATCTAGGTCTAAAGAGAGAATAACTGATTAAGTAGCTTATAGTGTCTTTCTTTGGTCTTCCTACTTGCTTACTGCACTTATTGAGTCACTGCAGACTATTATTGCACATTTTTACTGTAACATATGCATTTTCCCCTAACTTATGGATACATGTGCATATGTGCTCTATCTTATGGGTCCTGGTCTATATCTAGGTTCTATGACTTTGTTAGGAGGTGCACAACCTAAAATAGATCTTAGGAGTCTCATGAGCTAGGATAGGTTTCATGTCATTATTGAAGCTGAAGGGTTGACATCCCATGCCTGGCGTCTCTGGACACAATCCAAAGTGAAACATGTTGAGATGACACTAGCTGCACTGATGTGGTTGAGATCAGAAGATGCAATATCAAATGGTATTGATCAAAGGAAGCATGAAGGAAAATGAGCAAAGCCCCCAGAGGTTCCATACAAAATCTTACCATGACTTGTGTCATTTAAGGCTACTTACAAATAACTACATCTTATATACTGAGAAGACCAGTTGATTATGGCCCTCCTCATCTAAGATTGTACTTGATTTGATAGTGTAAAAGGAATACATTATTAGAATTGACTTAACAAATTAATTCCAGTGTTGAAATTCACTCTGTTAACTAATTTGCAATCTTAAGTGCTTAGATTAAAGAAATATATACTCAGAATTGAAATCTATGCATTAAAAAGCTCAAGATATTCTGTCTATTTCCCCCTCTCATATTGATTACATGGTGATTTATAAGACTATAAGTTCATAGGAGTGTATATTAACACCATTCCTGCTACCCAGGGTCTATGTCCCTACCCCCACCCCTTTATAGTGGAGCTGAAAATCTACCCTCCCCCTTCCCCTAGAGTTTTTTTTTTTACTTTGATGCAACACCCCCAACTCAGTCAAATTCTTCTTTGTGTTTCCCTTTCTGTTCTTCTTTCTCACCTTCTGTTTACGAGTGGGGTCACCCCATACTCGTCTTTCTCTTTCTGGCTACTTTGAGAAAAATCTCAGAGCATATGCTTCCCATCAGAGACACTGCACACATCACTGTAAGCAGAAACACAGGACCAAGCATTATTCTGAAGAGTTCATTCTCACATTTAATGGGAACTCTGCATGCCCTAGTTCCTTGAGGGAACTTTGAGACAATCTGAACATCAGATCTGGACCAACTGCACCGTCAGGCCCATGGTTTCTATAACACACCCTTTGCCTATGAAGGGTTCACAGTTCCTGAGGGTGTGTAGGACAAGTCTTATCTTGATGTCTTCACTTTTGATGCTCAAGATCAATCTGTTTAGAAGAACACTGGAGATTGCCAAAACAACTAACGGAACAGTACACCTGTTTGTCCCTATGAGTAACCCAGGTGTGAGACTGGCACGCACTGCATTGAAGAGAATATTGCTGCTCTGGTGTCTTTCTCTCACTCTCTTTGTCTCTCTCCTTCTGTGTTTCTCTGTTTATCTGAAAGAATAAGCCCCAGTAGAGCTATCCCCCCTGCAATATTGGTGATGATTTCAATGGGTTCAGCCCCTGTGGAGAGCAGACTGAAGAACTCTCAAAAGTCTAGAAATTGATCTACCCTATGACCCTGCAATTCCTCTCCTGGGGATATATCCTAAGGAACTAAACACACCCATCCAAAGACATCTGTGTACCCCTATGTTCATAGTCCCACAATTTTTAACAGCCAAAACCTAGAAGCAACCCAGTTATCCAACAACAGATGAGTGACTAGGAAAGTTGTGGTTTAGATACACGATGGAATACTACTCAGCTGTTAAAAATGGTGGATTCACCTTCTTCACCTCATCTTGGATGGAACTTGAAGAAGTCATGTTAAGAGAGAGAATTCAGAAAGAGAAGGATGAGTATGGGATGATCCTACTCATAGACAGTTTTTGAGAATTAAGAGCAGAGGGGAAATGCAAAGCAGTAGGTGGACTGAGTTTGGTGTATTACACCAAGGTAGAGGACTCTAAGGACGTGGGAGCTTTCATGTCCTGGTGCATGATGGTGGAAGAGGACCTAGGCTGCAGGGTGAGTATGTTTTGCAGAAAATTGAGAAGTTTTACACATGCACCAACAACTATTTACTATAAAGCATTAAGCCTTCTAAAACAAAAGAAAAGAATCAGTGCATAATAGTGGAATCCTGACAGCAACAAAATAAGAAGATTAATAGTCATCATAAACACCACTGGGGGGGATATATTTTCTACATTCTAGTCTCAATGCTTGTTTTGAAAAGTCCCCTGCTAAAACTGCAGTATGTGGGCTTTGCCTTAAACCAGCTTCAATCATGATCAAATTGAGAAAATACAAACAGGACAGATGTTTCGTAGGGAAAGGATCAGAGGTGACTCATGACCAAGCAGTTAGTGGCAGAATGTTTCTTTTAGTTGTGTTGTCAAAATAGACATCCAACACACACAAGGTGAAATGCAACCCTCCAGAGAGATGTTTTCATCTTCATAAGATAGAAATATCCTCAAGTTCAGCCCCAGAAGCTTTTTTGTGCAATTGTGTGTCACCATGGCAGAATGAAAGAGTGTGTTATTGATGTCATGTTTTTTCCATGTGTTCAGCCAGCAAGCTGCCTTTTTTGTTCAGTCAGCTTCTGAAAAGTATTGAGAGAGTTGAGCCAAAAGGAATTCTTGATTCTTACTTTTTTTTTCTTTAATTTTATATTAGTAATTTAGTCATGATTAACAAGATTGTAAGATAACAGGGTATATCCTAAACAGTTCCAAATACCAGAGTTCCCTCCATTAGAAATCTCCCTATTTCTTAAATAAAAAAAAAAAAAGAAAGAAAGAAATTTCCCTATTATTTATCCCTCTGGGAATAAGGACAAAAATTCTTTATGGGGCGCAGAAGGTGAAAGGTCTGACTCCTGTAATTACTTCTCCACTGGACATAGACATTGAAAGGTGGATCCACACCCTCAGTCTGTTTCTACCTTTCCCTAGTGGAGCAGGGTTCTGGGGAGGTGAGGTTCCAGGAGACATTGGTAAATTCATCTATTCAGGGAAGTCAGTCTGCAACTTGGTGGTTGAAAGGCAGTAAGATATAAAGCCAGATAACATATTTAATACACAGAAACCCAAAGGTATGAATAGAGCAGATAAAATTAGAGGTCTTTTTGTGGGAAGAAGTTGGAAAGTCTTTTTCTTTTTTTTTTTATTTAAGAAAGGATCAATTAACAAAACCATAGGATAGGAGGGGTACAACTCCATACAATTCCCACCACCCAATCTCCATATCCCACCCCCTCCCCTGATAGTTTTCCCACTCTCTATCCCTCTGGGAGCATGGACCCAGGGTCATTGTGGGTTGCAGAAGGTGGAAGGTCTGGCTTCTGTAATAGCTTCCCCGCTGAACATGGGCATTGACTGGAAGGTCCATACTCCCAGTCTGCCTCTCTCTTTCCCTAGTAGGGTGGGTCTCTGGGGAAGCGGAGCTCCAGGACACATTGGTGGAGTCTTCAGTCCAGGGAAGCCTGGCCAGCATCCTGATGACATCTGGAACCTGGTGATGCAAACTCTAGTGTACTTCTGCTTTCCTTTATATGTTTTGCAGTAGTTTATGGATGTGTGTGAACATATGCTCTCTCTCACAGAAACTGGTGTATATCTAGGTTTTGGGACTTTGTTAGAAAGTGAACCACCTGAGATGGAATTAGAGTATACTATGAAAGGAAAGGTCTCACCCGAATAATGAAGCTGAAGGGTTGTCATTCCACACGTGAAGTCCCTGGACACAGTCTGAAGTGAAGCATGTTGAGGTGACAATCTTTGCATTGATTAGGTTGTGATCGGCAGATGCAATATTATTTGATATGGATTGGGAGAGGCATACGGGAAAGTGGGCCCTATCCAAGGGTTCCAGAACTGGGGGAAGTAGAGGCTCTATAGTGGAGATGTGAGGTTCCTGCTGTCTTAGGGTTCAAAAAGACAATGGATAGTTAATGTTATCATCACATTATTTGGTAATTGGGTTAACTTTGAAAAGTCCTTTTGTTAGGGTTTGCTGTACAGTATCCAGTATCTTGTATATAGCTGTGCTATTGGTTGCTTCTGATCTACTTGGTCTGGGCTTTTGAGAGAGTCTGCACATCAAATGTGGAAAGTCTTTTTCTATGTATGTTCAAGGGACTCAGGACTTTAGTCATACTTTCTAAAGGGAAGACAACCACCAGAGAAGGAAAATATTGATTAAAACTCAGTGTGTAAACTTTAGTGCTGACCCTTCCCTGGGCTTCTGTTTCTCTGAGTTTGGTTTGCTTCATGCCTCTTTTTCAGAGGGATAGTTACCTCCCAAAGTTACCATAAAGAAACTGGAAACATGAAACCATTCTGCTCATCTTGATGTATAAAGCCTCATGCAATTATTGGTCATGCTGGATTTTTTAAATTTTATTTTTGACTAGTGATCTAATGTTGCTTTACAAAATTATAAGATAACAGGGGGTATAATTTCACACTGTTTCTACCACCAGAGTTCTACAGCCTCATTTTCTCCACTGCAAACTGCAGCTGTTCTCCCAAAGTCACAGATATGGATTGACTATTATTTATATATCTACTTGTCTATATTTATATATAATTTGTTATTTTGTCATGGTCCCATCTTCTTTTCCTTTCTAAGTCACACCCATACCTATTATTACTTCTAGAGCCTTCTCTTTCTACTCTTCTCTCTCTGGGTCATGATGGAACTAGAATTCAGAGCCCTCTGGTCATCTTCCCCTAGCATTCCCCCACTCCACTGGGAGCACAGACCAAAAGTCTTTGGGGGGGTTCAGAAGTTTGGAGTTCTGGCTTCTGTAATTACTTCTCCACTGGACAGGGACATTTTAAGATGGATTCACACCCCCAAGCTATTTATATCTTTCCCTAGTGGGGTTTGGCTCTGGGCAGGTGAGGTTCCAGGACACATGGTCATGCTTGATTTTTATATTTTAGTTATTATTATGAGACAAACCCCACAAAATAAGCAGACTGTGAGTGTGGAAAGGGGGAATGCCAGTATCAGACACAGAGAAATGACGATATTTGAAGGTAAATTATGGAATTTGGTTGAATTATCTGAGTGCTTTTCTGACTTGACCTCTTGTGGAAATATGATGAGCTGATTTTAAAGCAGAGTGTTTGGATTCGAGCCTGATCATAATAGTGTCAGTAGAGGTTAGTTACTGTTGGCAAGCCTTTTCTCTGAGCCTCTTATCCTTATAAACTCATGGACTAATGTACCTACATCAAAAGCTAGTGGAGAACTAAAGCATTATGTAAGAATAGAAGTCCCAAGTCACCTTTTATAGAGTGGAAATTAAACAACATGCAACACTAATGCATCACTATATTGGTGCTATACATATAGTGTTGTACTAATAATACAAATCAATAGAACACTGGAGGGAACGAAAATACTTTAGGGAAATATGAAAGAAATACTACTTTTAAGTATTTTGTCTTAGTCTTTGGCAAATAAGAATGAGGAGGAGGAGAAGCTGAAGGAGAAGATGAAAAAGGAAGAGGAGAAGGAGAAGGAGAAGGAGAAGGAGAAGGAGAAGGAGAAGAAGAAGAAGAAGAAGAAGAAGAAGAAGAAGAAGAAGAAGAAGAAGAAGAAGTTGAAGAAGAAGAAGAATTGGAAAAAGAGGGAGAAGGAGAAGAAAAAGGGAGGAGAGGAAGGTCTAAGAGGGTTGAAATAATGCAATAAACACAAACTCTAAAAGTCTAGTCTTATTATCCAATCAGACCCATGAAGGTTCATACCCATGTGGGAAGGAAAGGGCTGATGATTAAATATTAAAAAGGAGTGTGTATGTGATAACCCTTATGGGTTAGATTTATCACAAGATGACAGACTTCAGGAGCAGACAGCTTATGATTCAGAAGATCAGAAAATTGATGTCTTCCTCACTAATGATGCTTTATGTCTGTGCTTTATTTTTCATTGTCCCTGTCCTTGCAGATCAATTCCCTTGACCTGGCAGCAAAGGAGTGAATTACAGTCTTTCCTTACTGTCTGGTGTGGAATGGCAGAGAATACAGGGTCTAGTTTGCCATGGGAATAGCACACCGTTTGTCACAAATCACACCAGAGTCAGAATTTCTGTTAGAACTCTCACTGTGTGCATGCTCTCAGAAATCTTTACTCATCCTTCTGCACCTCCATTTTAACTGTGATCATGATCAGTGCAGCTTCTTCCCAAAACTTCTTTGAGCTATCAAGAAGGAAGTGCACAAAATATAATCTGATCTACATCTGCACACAGCAGTTACTTGATAAAAGTCAATCTCTCTTCCTCGCCCCCCCCCCCCCATTCTGTCACATTGCATGGTTCTAATGATAAACCAAAAGTCACTTTGTTGTCATACTCAGAATTCCTATATTTGAACAGGCTTGTGAATGAAACCTTGAAAAGCAAGTCGAATTCTCAATATATGAATTCATAATTTGTCTCAGAAAAATGCCTGACTGGCTCACAGTGACAACTTTTGTAACTAAAACATGCTAATCCAGGAAGAGAAGCATGAATAGAGGATGATCTTACTCAAGGGCAGAAGTTGAGAAATAAGAACTAGAAGAGGAAACACAAAGTCGAACCTGGGCTGGGTTTAGTGTATTGCACCAAAAACAATAAGGTCGGGCGGCGGCGCAGCGGGTTAAGCGCAGGTGGCGCAAAGCACAAGGACCAACGTAAGGATCCCGGTTCGAGCCCCCGGCTCCCCACCTGCAGGGGAGTCGCTTCACGGGCGGTGAAGCAGGACTGCAGGTGTCTGTCTTTCTCTCCCCTCTCTCTCTGTCTTCCCCTCCTCTCTCCATGTCTCTCTGTCCTATCCAACAACAAAGCAACGTCAACAATGGCAATAATGACCACAATGAGGCTGCAACAACTAGGGCAACAAAAAGGGGGAAAAATGGCCTCCAGGAGCGGTGGATTCATGGTGCAGGCACCGAGCCCAGCAATAACCCTGGAGGGGAAAAAAAAGAGAAAAAAAAGGATAAAGGCCCTCTAGAAATTGGGACTAGTATGATAATTCCTCCACATAAGAAAAAAAAAAAAAAGGAGAAGGAAGAGAGAAAGGAAGGAAGGAAGGAAGGAAGGAAGGAAGGAAGGAAGGAAGGAAGAAAGGAAGGAAGGGGAAAAAAGGAACTTGAGGTGGCAGGTGAGGGGTTTTAGGTCCTGGTGCATGATGGTGGAGGAAGATGTAGGCTGGGGGACAAGAATGTTTTGCACAAATTTGAGAGCATTTACCTAGGTATCAACAACTGTATTTTCTATGAACATTAATCCTGCTCCCCAATAAAAATAAAGCAAAACTATGTCTAACAGACTTGGTTTCCAGGCTTCTATTTGCCAGACTTCCATAGGTCTAGATATATGAACTATTCCTTGGTTGCGTAAATAGTGAACTGCATCTATGCCTTCCAAGGACCTCAGTTCCAATAAGGCAACAACATCTAACAAAATGCCCCCCTGGCTGCATTCAAAGTATCAGGAAGAAGCTACAGTTTCAATGCTCCCTCACAGTCCTTCTGTGAGGATTAATGTAGCCATGACTTTTGCTTTGGAAATGAATTGAATGAGAGCTCCCTATGTATAAGAAATTACAAAAGAAATTACAATTCAGGCAAGGAGACAAGTAAGTCAGCTGGAGAATTGGCCAGAGTACACATTTCAATACTGGGCAAAAGAATGTTCAAATCTTCTTTGGTTTTTTACTATGTATGGTCAGGTTACTCAACCACTCTAAGCCTCTGTTTCTTTCTTCTGAGTGGAGAGTCACACTTTCCTGAAAGTCATCAGTGTTACCCTCTGTAATTTAAAACTTGAACACAGTCCATGTGCTAAGTCCTTAGTCGCTCAAATAGCAGTGATTCTTGCTACACACTGCTGTTGTTGGACTTTATAATGAGAGGTGAAAACAGAATGCTGTGTGCTTCATCTTCCAAACTGGGGTCAGAAAAATTCCCTAGAAATGGCAAGATAATAAATATTTTCATCTTCTTGGACTGTGGAGCCTGTGACATTTCTGGTTACTTTTCAAAATTTTTTAATTTATTTGTAAAAAGGAAACACTGACAAAACTATAGGATAAGGGGGTACAACTCCACACAGTTCCCTCCACCAGAACTCCATATCCCACCCACCCCCCCATAGCTTCCTATTCTTGTTGTAGGAAAGCAACAATGAGGGTCTGGGCAGTGACATACCAGGTCAAGTGCACATAGTACTAAGTACAAGGATCCAGGTACAAGCCCAGTTCTCCACCTGCAGGGGGGAACACTTCACAAGGGCTGAAGCAAGTCTGTTGGTTGTTAGAAAAATCTACTGAAAATCAAAGGGACTGGAGCTGAGATGGGTGAAGGAGAAAGGAGTTTCTTTCTTTTTTTATTTCTTTTGTTTTTATTTTTTCAAAGCATTCAGTTATTTATTTTATTTTTTTGCCCCTGTTGTTTTTTTATTGTTGTAGTTATTATTGTTACTGATGCCATTGTTGTTGGATAGGACAGAGAGAAATTAAGAGAGGAGGGGAAGACAGAGAGGGGGATAGAAAGATAGAAACCTGCAGACCTGCTTCACTGCCTATGAAGCGACTCCTCTGGTGGGCAGCCGGGAGCTCGAACCGGGATACTTCTGCCAGTCCTTGCGCTTTGCACCACATGCGCTTAACCCTCTGTGTTACCGCCCGACTCCCTCTTTTTAAAAAAATTTTATATATAAAATGGAAATACTGACAAGACCATAGGATAAGAGGGATACAATTCCACACAGCTCCCATCACCAGATCTCCTGCAGACAGAGAGTTCATATCACTCTGAATACCCCCAACCCCACACAAAGGGACATACAAGCTTATATGGGGGGGGGGCGGGCAGGTTGAGATCAGAAAGTGTCCCCACAGAAGCTGATGCTGAAATGTTGAGGGTATGGGACATGGACCCATTTCAGGGTCTGTTTGCCTTAGTTACTGTTATCTTTCTTGCATAGCTGTCTCTGGACAGTTAACCTTGGTTACTATAGATACAGTTAGGCACATTCTTTTATACAAAACATCTTACTTTCTTAGTCCTCTGCTTATAAAGTTTAGCCTGACATTCTCTGTCTCAATTCTTTGTTTTCACTTACCTGACCTTGTACTTCTGCACTCATCTGTCTGCATATGCTTACCCTTTCTATTAGATTTTCAGTGGTTTCTGCTCTGAGTTGGTACCTTCTTACAAACACACCAGGATCTTATTATAAGCACATATTCTAAGGCTAAACTTTTTGGAAATTCCCTCACACAGGTGTCTATCTTTATCTCTTTCTCTCTGTTTTCCCCTCCTCTCTCAAATTTTCTTCATCCTAGTCAATAAAATAAAATTTTAAAAAAGGCCACCAGGAGCAGTGGATTCTTAGTATAAGCAGTGATCCCCAGAAATACCCCCTAGAGACATAAAAAAAGAAAACAACCATGAGCAGGTGGAAATGAATAGTGAGATGGAACTGTAATAAAACAATGAAAGTCAAAGTTGATTCTCTGCAATATAGTTTGTCATCTATTATTCTCATGGACAGCTGTAGGACAGTTAATATAATACATGGCTGATGCCCTAATGAGCTGCAGAAATGAACAGACAGACATAGGGATGACAGCAGTAATAGAAACGTAGAACACATAGGGAGGATTGAAGTTAAGTCCGGCATTTATTTGAGCCTATGTTCTACCCTCCAGCAATCCCCAACCCAAGTTGAAGTGTGCAGCACATTTTCAATAAAAGAAAGCATGGGGCAGCTAGAGAAAATACATTCTGGGAAACTTTGATTTATTTTTTTTTCTTTCCTGTGACTCTTTTATTTCATTTACGTTTCTCTGAATCTGTGAATCACTAAGGTAGCACAATAACTTGACTTCATTTTATTTTGTTTGCTACTCTGACAGAGCTTTCTCAAAGATGGCCAAAGTGTGGAGATTCCATGATACTGATGGGGGAAAAGATAATAAAATTAGGCACATAAGATAAGGCAGCAGAAATGGGCATGGATGAAGGACTTGACTGGAATTCCAGCTCTGCTCTGGGTAAGTCTTTCTGTGAGATAAGATACAAAGTTGAAGAATAATGCATGGTGACAATAAGAACCCACAATTTTTATAGACCTTCAAAATTCTGAAGTCTCTAACTTCTAAGGGCCTGTTTATAATAAAAACAGAATCTATGGAGCCAGGTGGTGGTCCGTCTGGTTAAGCGCACACATTACAGTGTGCAGAGACCCAAGTTCAAGCCTCTATTCCCTACCTGCAGGGGGAAAACTTCGGGAGTGGTGAAGCAGGGCTGCAGGTGTTTCTCTGTCTTTTTCCCTATTCCCCCTCCCTCTCAATTTCTCACTGTCCTCATCCAATAATAAATAGATAAAATAAACTAATAAAAAGAAAAAATAGAATCCAACATTATGACAGCAGGAATAATAAGATAAGGCAGGGTAGGGTTGTAGGAAGGATAAAAGTAACCAAAGTCAGAGAACTTTGGTTTGAGTTCTGCTTTTTTTTTCCCTAATGTATTAATTTAATTTGGAAGGAATTATTAGCTACTCATGACCTTGGTTGCCTTATTTATAAAGCTAGATACTATGTAATCATTGATATTGTTGAGACACACACACACAGAGAGAGAGAGAGAGAGAGAGAGAGAGAGAGAATGCATAAGACAGTACATTCTGCTTCATTTGTTCTGCCCTTTGGAAATATCCAGCAGCCATATGGCAAATGTACTATTAAACCCCCTTAGTTCTGCCTGGTTGGAGGTATTAAGAGTCGGTGATACCAAAGGTCTCTTGACATCAAAGTTCAGTCAAGCCCTTTGTGTCTATTCTGGATGATAGACACAGAGCTAATGGCTAAGCTAGACATGACCCTTGTTTAGACTGTGCAGAGTCAGACACATTTTGTCACCTGTATTGCATTGAACTATGCAAGCAGTATACCTCAGGCTTACTTACTTACTTACTTACTTACTTACTTACTTACTTACTTTATTTATTTATTTTGCCTCCAGAGTTACTGCTGGGCCTCAGTGTTGGCACTAGGAATCCACTGATACTGGAGGTCTTTTTCCCCATTTTATTGCACAGGACAGAGAGTAATTCATAGAGGAGGAGTAATTCATAGAGACAGAGAGGGAGAGAGAAAGATAAACACCTGCAGACCTGCTTCACCACTTGTGAAATGTCTTGCCCTACAAGTGTGGAGCCAGTGGCAAACCAAATCCCTGTGTGGGTTCTTGAGCTTAGTACTATGTGCACTTAAAGAGATGCATTACCTCCAAGCCCCCAGGATTTTTTTTTTTTCTCTTAGAACATTTTCTGTTAGTCCTCACAGCAAGTCTTTCTTCTATTTTTTTCTGCTTGTTTTTGTTTTTGTTTTCTGATGCCAAATTATTGATGCCTACATGATAAATCCACTACTAGCAGCCGTTTTTTGCTATTGTTGATAGAAACAGGTATTGAAAGGTGTCGGGTCTTAAGCTAGCCCCCCCCCCCCGCACTCTGCTCCATGCTCCATTGCTGACACTATGGCCTATTTAGATAATGATTGTTTTGCCTGAAAGATCCCCACCTTTGATCTATCTTCTTTCTACCTCGAGACCCACCCTGCCTGCAAGGTATTAATTAATCCCACCAGTTAAAACCTTCACAACAGTTGCTAAGGGAGTTTCTACCTTAGCCTGCTCTTTCCTTTTCTCCACCCCCTCTCCTAGCCATTTCCTCTTCCGAATTGCCACTTCCGGTTCTAATATATAAAAGCATTGTCTCTGCTCAATAAAGACATTGCGTCCCCACTCTGCCATGAGTTCCTGTTCTCTCTCCTCTGTTGCTGAGTAAGCAGCAGCCCAGGTTGGCTCCAGTAGAGTTCTCTTCAACCCAGAGAACACGTGCTGGGAAGAAACACCCTCACACTAGCCCAGAAGAAAGACAAAGAGATAAAGAGGGAGAAAGAGAGTTGCTTGCAACACTGCTTCACCACTCCTGAAGCTTCCCCCTCTGCAGGAGGAGTCAGGGACTTGAACATGGATTTTGTTTTTTAATTTTTTTATAACCTTTATTTATTGATTGGAGAGAGACAGCCAGAAATAGAGAGGTAAGGGGGAGTAAAGAGGAAGAGAGATAGATAAATACCTGCTGTTCTATTTCACCACTCACAAAGCTTACCCCTGCAGGTGGGAATCAAACCTGGGTCCTTGTGCACTGTACCATGTGCTCCACCAGGTGCACCACCACTGGGCCTCAAACATGGATTCTTATGTATGGCAATGTATGCAAGCTACTGACTGAGCTACAATTCAACCCCTGTTTTTGTTTGTTTTTAAAGAAAGATCTAAGGGGCCAGGTGGTGGCACATCTGGTTAAGTGCACATGGTACAGTGCACAAGGACCCAGGTTCAAGTCCCTGGTCCCCACCTGCAGGGGGAAAAATTTACAGGTGGTGAAGCAGGGCTGCAGGTGTTTATCTGTCTCTCTTGCTCTCTATCTACCCATCTCTCATTTTTTCTGTCTCTATCAAATATGAAAGAAAGAAAGGGAGAGAGACTGGAATTGGTGTATTGCACCAAAGTAAAAGACTTTGGGGTTGGGGATGGGGAGAATACAGGTACAAAAATGATGACAGAGGACCTAATGGAGGTTGTATTATTATATGGAAAACTGGGAAATGTTATGCATGTACAAACTGTTGTATTTATTGTTGAATATAAAGCACTAATTCCTCAATAAAGAAATTAAATAGAAAAAAGAAAGGGAGAGGGAAAGAAAGGAAGATTCATTGATTTGTGAGGAAGACAGAGGGAGAGAGTCAGAGCATCACACAGGCACATGCGATGTTAGGAACCGAACTTAAGATTTTATGCATGAGCGCTCATAGCTTTTACCCACTGAGTCACCTTCCAGGCCATGAAAGTCTACTTTATGTGAGTTTTTCTGAGAAGAAGAGAAACCCAATGTTTTCTTGAGGCCACACATGTCTTTCCCTTTATTTGAAGGTTCTGAGCATGGGGAGTGAGAGGTTAAAGTTGTGTGCAAAGTTCAATGCCAGCTATTCCCACATTCTAGAAGTCTGAGCCTCTGAGAGCTGAGGATACACCCACTATCACTTCTGTTCTATTGTTCACAAGAAGTTCCTTTCTGTGTAACTCCATTGACCTCTGAGTCAATGGTCCTTGCTGTGGAAGAGAGGTTGTAGGTCATAAAGATTAGCCATTAAGATGTTACAGTAAATTAGATGGTCTTTGCTTTATGTTTCATTTTCTGCTCATACAATGTTTACTTTATGTTCTATAATATGAATAATATATTAGTGTATATTAGTAGCATATAATTTATAAATAAATAAAGTTATATATTGCCAGTTGGGTTTTAATTACAGCTATTACAGGCAGAAACAAATAATGTAGACCCCACTAGAATCGTGCAATTAAAAACCCATATTATTAGACTGTCTTCTCTGGAAAAAATCAAGGAAAAGACATCCATCTCTGAATTCAAAGCTCCTGTTACAACTTTAAAGCATCCACACAGGATGGAGGAATAAATTAAGTGCATCTACACACATTTCTGGGGCAGGACTCAAATCTTGTCTCTGTTCAAGGCACTTGAGAGCCAAAGCTTTATAGTACTAGGCAAAAGGCAATTATATAAAATAACCGACCAGAAGATAATGTATTGAATATTTCATGTAAATTAGACTTATGTGTAATTGCATGGGCTGAACACAAAGATAAAATAATTCATTGTATTGAGATCAGGAGAATTATTTTGTCTAACATTGCACAGGCAGCAGAAGTTGAACTGACTCATAAAGAGATATTCCAAGTCTTCAGATGAAAAGGAAGAGTGGACTCTGAGAATGTTTAGTTTCCTGTAAATTGCAGTAAATAACTCAGGTGTACCAGGCAGTCAAAATTAAGTAGAATCATCTTTTCTAAAAATTATTGGCTTACAATCACTTGGGTCATTACTAATAAAGAGTGCATATAGGAATGAGTAAGATAAAAACAATAACATTAGAGTTTGCAGTGAGTACCTCCCTAACACTTCCTCTCCACTATTCCAAGCTTGGGATCCATGATTGCTCAACAAATTGTTTGGCTTCGTATGTTAACTCTCTTTTCAATCACCAGGTTCCAGATGCCACCAGGATGCTGGCCAGGCTTCCCTGGATTGAAGACCCCACCAATGTGTCCTGGAGCTCTGCTTCCCCAGAGACACACCTTACTAGGGAAAGAGAGAGGCAGACTGGGAGTATGGATCGACCAGTCAACGCCCATGTTCAGCAGGGAAGCAATTACAGAAGCCAGACCTTCTACCTTCTGCAACCCTCAATGACCCTGGGTCCATGCTCCCAGAGAGATAGAGAATGGGAAAACTATCAGGGGAGGGGGTGGGATATGGAGATTGGGTGGTGGGAATTGTGTGGAGTTGTACCCCTCCTATCTTATATTTTTGTTCATTAATCCTTTCTTAAATAAAAAATTTTTTAAAAAAGGAAACATTGACAAAACCATAGGGGAAAAAAAAATAACATTGGCTGCTTGGGATTTCAAGAGTGGTAGGGGTAAAACAGTTTTTAAAATAGTTTATTTTATCATTTATTTGTAATTAAAGAGGGGCCAGAGAGAAAGATAGATAGAAAATAGATAAGTTGATAAATAAATGATAATTGATAGATGATCAACAGATGATCTAGGTAGGTAGATGATAGGAAGATGATAGGTGAAAGTTAGATGGTAGATCGATCGATCGATCGATAGATAGATAGATAGATGATATATTAGATAGATAATAGACAGACAGACAGACAGATAGATGGATAACCAGAGCACTGCTCAACTCTGGTTTATGGGGGTGCTGGGCATTGAACCTGTGACCTCAGAGCCTCTGGCATCAAAGTCTTTTACAGAACCATAACACTGTTCCACCAGACCTGGTACAGTTTGATTCTGGTCTTTACTACACTATCAAGATCCCAGCTTGATTTCCTTTACATAATCTGAAATCTCCTATAGTTTCACTGTCAGGCTGGCTTCCTAAGGAATATGGACTAGGATAATTACAAACCACCCATTTGCAACCTCCAGAGGAAAAGACAGAGAGAGAGAAAGAGAGAGAGTTGATGTGTCCAGAAAGTCTAAGCAAATTCCAGCTCCAATAGCACCTACTATCCTAGAACTCATCTCCCTCCCTCAATGAAATAGCGAAGCTGAACATCTGCCCCTGGATACTGAAGACAGGAGCACTCAGCTTCTCCCAAAATGTGCAAATTCCCAGGGAAACCCAGGGCTTCAAAAAAAAAAAAAAAGTCAGAATATTAACACTACCAGGACAACCAACTGACAGGTGTCTGTGACACATAATACAACCCCATTAGGCATTTGGTGAAGAGGATGTGTAACAGTTTTTTCCAGATTTGTTTAATTTCTCTTCTGAAGGGCTTCACAATGTTTCTCAATCCCATTCTGTTTTGTCTCAACCCCTGAGATTACACAGCTATGGAGTCACACCAGATATACCTACCAGTCAGATGAGTAAGAACTGGACTTCTTATTTTCCTCTCCTCTCCTCTCCTCTCCTCTCCTCTCCTCTCCTCTCCTCTCCTCTCCTCTCCTCTCCTCTCCTCTCCTCTCCTCTCCTTTCTTCTCCTCTCCTCTCCTCTCCTCTCCTCTCCTCTCCTTTCTTCTCCTCTCCTCTCCTCTCCTCTCCTCTCCTCTCCTCTCCTCTCCTTTCTTCTCCTCTCCTCTCCTCTCCTCTCCTCTCCTCTCCTCTCCTCTCCTCTCCTCTCCTTTCTTCTCCTCTCCTCTCCTCTCCTCTCCTCTCCTCTCCTCTCCTCTCCTCTCCTCTCCTCTCCTCTCCTTTCTTCTCCTCTCCTCTCCTCTCCTCTCCTCTCCTCTCCTCTCCTCTCCTCTCCTTTCTTCTCCTCTCCTCTCCTCTCCTCTCCTCTCCTCTCCTCTCCTCTCCTCTCCTCTCCTCTCCTTTCTTCTCCTCTCCTCTCCTCTCCTTTCCTCTCCTCTCCTTTCCTCTCCTCTCCTCTCCTCTCCTCTCCTCTCCTCTCCTCTCCTCTCCTCTCCTCTCCTCTCCTCTCCTCTCCTTTCTTCTCCTCTCCTCTCCTCTCCTCTCCTCTCCTTTCTTCTCCTCTCCTCTCCTCTCCTCTCCTCTCCTCTCCTCTCCTCTCCTCTCCTTTCTTCTCCTCTCCTCTCCTCTCCTCTCCTCTCCTCTCCTCTCCTTTCCTCTCCTCTCCTTTCCTCTCCTCTCCTCTCCTCTCCTCTCCTCTCCTCTCCTCTCCTCTCCTCTCCTTTCCTTTCCTTTCCTTTCCTTTCCTTCTCTTTCTCTCTCTCTCACTCTCTCTTTCACATATCTCTCTCTCATCTCTCTCTCTCTCTTATTTTAATAATTTAGGAACTAGAAACTTAAATAACTAGATAACACTCAATAGCACTATTATACTTTTTGTGCCTAGTTATAATGTTGTTATCTTACTCTCAGAGAAAGGGATCTTTGTTTTATCTTGTATAAAAGTAGGCTGAGATCCTGGACAAAATGTTATTGGATAACAGTCATTTTTTTTTGGGGGGGGAACAGATGGTGGTACACCTGGTAAAGTACATATATTGTACAGTTCAAGGACACAGATTTAAGGGCCTAGTCCCCACCTGCATAGAGACAGCTTCATGAGTGGTGAAGCAATGCTATAGGTGACTATCTCTTCTCCCTGCCCCTTTTTATTTGACTTCAGGGTTATTGCTGGAGTTTGGTACCTACACTATGAATCCACTGCAGCTGGAGGCCACTTTTTTCCCATTGTGTTGCCCTTGTTGTTGTCATTACTGTTACTTTTGCCATGGATGATGATGTTGTCGGATAGGACAGAGAGAAGTCGAGAAAGGAGGGGAGGCAGAGTAGTGTGGGGAACGGTGTGGCTGTGGTTGAGCATGGTGTGGGACCGCCTGTGAAAAATAATTGCCTGGAGGTACAGCCACCTCATCAGTCTCCCCCACCACAGGGTCAAGCAGGGAAGGACCTTGGCTTTTTGGGTTCAGTCCCCCTATTATTCTCCCCCGACCCGCAAGGGCCCCACATTCTCTAAACACAAAGGTTCACTTCCTTGTTCTCAAACCAGTTAGTCCCCTTACTCAAACAGTTACTAGAAGCCCCCTCACCACTTCCCTGTCCCCCTATCCTTTTGCCCATATATGGCTCGATTCCCCCTGCCCGCACAAAGACTCCCCTCCCTCTGTGTTCCTGATGATAATCTCACCTCCTCATTCCTAAACCAGCCAGACCACCTGCCCAACAATTACTGGAAAAACCCTCACCCTTGCTTAACCTCCTGGTGCCTTAACCATATAAGTTATAAACAAACTGCTTCCCCCTACCACCCTTTAAAACTCTTCTCTGCTCTTCAATAAATAGGCTATCCACTGCCATAGCACCCTGGGTGTACTCTGGTCTCATCTCTTGCCACGAGTCACAAAGATGGATCCCAGTCGTACCCACCCCTGCTGCCTCAGGTCATATTTTTGCTAGTGTCAGTCTCCAGTGGACAACGGAACGGTCACACCAACGAGTCTATACCTGAGATATGCTCCCCACAAGAGCCCGGCAGAGGGGGAGAGAGAATGAGAGACACCTTCAGACCTGCTTTAGTGCTGTGAAGCGAGCCCCCTGCTGGTGAGGAGCGAGGACCTCTAACTGGGATTCTTATGATAGTCTTGTCACTGAATCATGTGCACTTAACCCACAGCACTGATGCCCGACCCCCATCTCTTTCCCTTTCTGTGTCCCCTTCCCTTCCCAATTTCTCTCTGTTTCTATTCAATAATAAATAAATAAATAGAAATTTGAAAGACAATAGCCATGCTTTTGGACAGAGATTGACTGAAAAGATACAAATGTTTTATGAAAAAAAAAAAAACATCTCTAGGGAATACAGTTGGAGCAGAATACACCCACAGCAGAAGAAAAATCCTCCTTTATACTCTATTGTGACCTGGATTCCAATTCTTACCCCTGCAGGAGTATAAAAAGTAAACAAAAAAAAAGGAAAGTGAAATTCACAGATTTCATTGTGGAGATGCATGCTGTATGTCTGAAGTCATGTATAAAATAATCACAAATATTTGTACTAAAGTTTTTCAGCACATCTATAAATTCCAAATGTAACAGCCCTCCATCTTCTGGTGTCTGTGTGGCCCTGAGAGCACAAAACCGTTTACTACCTCTTCCCATCTCCTAGCCCTCACAAACACAACTGGAAATCATTAGTCAACCTTTCTTTGTGGACAGCCTTGCTATTAAAAATTAAAAAAAAAAAGACTTCCCTGGGCAAACAACCTCACCAATATGTCCTGGAACTCTACCTTCCTAGAGCCCTGCCATAATAGGGAAAAATCCACCTACCAACACCCATGTCCAGTAAAGAAGCAATTACAGAAGCCAGAACTCTCACTTTCTGCACCCCATAATGATCTTGGGTCCATATTCCCAGGGGGAATAAAGAACAGAAAAGTTTTCAATGGAGGGGATGGGATCCGGAACTCTGGTGGTGGGAATTATGTGGAGCTGTACCCCTCTTATCTAATGGACTTGTCATTCATAATTAAGCTAACAAAAAAAATTTAAAAAGAAAGAAATTCTCCTGAGATTGGGGGCCTAGAACTTGTAGCACAAGCTAATTCAGGGTTGGCACCAACAGACTGTTTTTTTTCACCCCAGGTGACTTTGGCTTCTGTTCAGATTCCCCATTTACATGTCAAACTACTGACTTTCTCCTATATTCTATACCAGTCTTCATCCAAGCTAGCCTGATATTCAATAAATTTTAAATGTGGTGATTATAATGATGATGACTGTGTAAATAAATAAAGAGAAATAATAATCCTTTTCGGTCTTTATAGAGCATCTGCATTTATGAGTCCAGCCTAAGAGAAAAATTCATCTCTTGGGCTGAAGAGGAATGTCTTTTGCCTTCTTTGTGTGTTATTAAGCCAACCTTTATTTTTCAAATTCAAAGGATACGACCCATGTGGGAAAGGACAATGCCAGAAAGGATGTCAGGCCCACTCAGAGAGCAAGCATATAGAATTCTTGCAGGTGGAGACAGTGCATGTGGCATCTGTGGCTCCCAGATAGAACGGAGGCTCCCCCCCACCGGCACAAACCTCTGTTAAAGGAAAATGAAGAGCCATAAATATTCTAACCCTGTGTCTCTCGTGGAGCTATTAAGTGTTTACATAATAAACACAACTTGAGCAGTTCTACACTTCTCTCTCACCCAGACACAGCGGCCGACACATAGTAGGTCTTCAAGGTTATTAATAAAGGTTAAAGCATAAGGGAGTTTTTTTTTCCTTAAAATTGCCCTCTCCGATATAGACAATTTGTGTGTGTGTGTATATATATATATCTGTGCCTAGAGAAAGCAGGGGGAAATGGACACACTGCTCTGTGTGGCATACAGTTCAAGGCAGGAGTCATAAATCATTTGCATCCTCCATGTGGTGCCCTAGGTTTTCCGGTTTTACATGGATGCTCTGATGGCTAAGAAATAAAACAGAAAAGACATGTGGTGATGTTGTGCCTGATTTAGAGATACCCCCACTCACAGGAGGATAGGCATTGCAGGAAAATAATTAAAGCACCAATATGCCCCCTGGTTGTATGTATCTGAGTGCATCTCGTGTGCAGAACACTGATGGGGAGAAGGGTTCGCAGGAGACCCCAGGACTTGTGTGGTGGTGTGTGTGTTGGGGAGAGCTGTTTCCATTCTCAGCATGACCTGTGCCTGAGTGGTTCTTTATTTTACTCAAAAAGTAAGCCAATTTTTTCCTTTTCTTTAAGTAGCTGCAGGCAAATTCTATTTGTTGAGAATGTGCAAACAACTGACTAAGTCTCTCTGCAGATGGCCAAGATGCACATAAGAACGCAAAGCCCTGGGCTGTTTGAGGGATTTCAGAATCTGGTCATAATTGCAACCCCAATTAGTACTCAGCCAACACTGGGTGGTGGGTCACCAATACAGACAAATCCAGTTTTACAAACTAAAGGACTTAGACCTCATTTGAAATAAAGTAGACCAGGGCGCTATCCACTTCTGATGCTGTCCATTTAGCAAAACAAACATTGAACAAAAATGCTACTTATAGTTCACCCAGTTTCACTCCATTTACTTTATTTCATTTTATTTTATCTTAATTGAAAGTCAATGGCTTACAGCATAGTCTTTATCACACAGGCACAGCCTCTCACCTCCCCTAGATTGGGGTCTAGAGGCACAGCAGGACCCCAATGCTCCTTCATCCTGTTCCGTTCCTTCATCCCCCAGAATCCTTTGCTTTGGTGTAATACGCTAACTCCAGTCCAAGTTTCAACTCATGTCCTCCCTGACTGTCCTTTATTCTTAAGTTCCACCTGCAAGTGACATCATTTAGTAGTAGGGTATTTGTCTTTCTCTGATTGTTCTCATTCAACATTATGCCTTGATGTTCCCAGGAGGCTATTGCAAATGATCCTTTCCACTCAATTCTTTACCTGAATAATTCCCTGTCCAGACACATCCGCTGACCTTAAAGGACCCACCAATTGCCTATCTGGATTTATTTATTTGTGTGTGTGTGTGTGTGTGTGTGTGTGTGTGTGTGTGTAAAAGTAGGCACGTTTGTCTTTATTTTTCCCCTCCTTTATATTATAAGACATAGTTAGGTATTCTTTCCAAAGAAACATGAATAGAAGAACAATGATTTTGTACAAAAATGTATTTTAATATAATTTATTATCGATAGCCATCTGAGATCAGTAGTTCTGTATTCTTTAGGTCAGATATGTCCTTGCTATGCTTGCTAATCCTCCATTAGAGACCCTCAGACTCTCATCCTTTCCTTACTAGACAACGGGACAATTGTGAGCTCTGAAGCTCAGCCAGGGATGGAGGAGACAGTTCTCTGTCAGGTATAAAGAAGGGAGAACGGTGAGGGGGGGAGGTGTGTTGCTGCCTGACGGCCATTGTTAGCTACATGTCCTTTTGCAAAAGCATAAACACCTTGCTTCACCTCCTTATCTTTTGCCTTGGCAAGTCACTTTAATTGGATGTTATTTACAACAATATTAAAAGATTATCAGGGTTTTCAAACTTCATTTGTTTTATTCATCAATCTTTCACCTATGTATGAAACCTTCTGGTAGTCAACGAGACACCACTGTGGCACCAAAGGATAAGGCTGTATCATTTGGATCTGGTTCCAGTGCACTTGATCATGGAGGCTGAACTCCTGTATAGCATCAGCTCCCTCCTGGACCTTTCTTTGCCTTTGACAGACTGCAGTCAGTAGGAGAACCCAGCAGAGACCCACATGCCGTTTCTCCATGGCCTTTCCCATTGCCTCCAGTACACACTCTGCTGTTCACAGAGTTTGTAAGGGTCCATGTGATAACCATCACCATCATCACCATCACGACTGCAAGGTTGATGGTTTGCATTCCACAAATGAGTGAAGTCTTGGAGTAGTTTTCTCTCCATCCCTTGCTTCTTCTTCTTCTAGCGTTTGCCCTTCTTCCATAGCCAGTCAACAGCGTCAGGTTGAGCCTGATGTAAAGTTTCGAGACCTCCTTTGAATCTGGAGAGGTCCTTTGAATCATTGACTATGTGGGTCATAGTCTGTCTGTAGCCACAGGGGCAGTTTGGGTCGTCTCTGGCTCCCCAGCGATGGAACATAGCGGCGCACCGGCCATGGCCTGTTCCATAGCGATTGAGGAGGGCCCAATCATAACGTGCTAGGTCAAAGCCGGGTTGACGCTCGCAGGGGTCTGTGATGAGGTGTTTGCTCTTTACCTCAGCTGACTGCCAACTCTGTTTCCAAGAGACTGGAACAGAGAAGTTCAGTGTAGGCGTAGGGGACCTTATTTCAGTTAGCTCGACTGAGTTGACTCCATTCAGTTAGCTCCATTCCCATTCATGTTTGTCCTGAAAGGCACAGTGGTTTCTTTTTGATAGCAGAGAGATATTTCATGGAGTATAGCTCCCAGAGCTTCTGGATCCAGTTAATGTGTATCCATAGTCATTGTTGTTAGCAATGTGCATTGATTGGTACCGATGTGCATCAATTGCTTTCAGTATGCATTGATACCAAAGCCCTCATTTCCCATCTGCAGAGGGGATGTAAGCAATGAAGAGGGTCTGCAGGTGTCTTTTTCTTTCCTTTTCTCTCTCCTCCTCCCCTTTCAATTTCTCTCTGTTCTATCAAATAGAGGGAAGAAAAAAAGAAAGAAGAAAGACGGAAGGAAGGGAGGAAGAAAGGAAGGAAGGAAGGAAGGAAGGAAGGAAGGAAGGAAGGAAAGAAGGAAGAAAGACAGGTAGAGAGAGAGGGAGAGGAAAACGAGAGAGTGACCACTAGAAGCACTGGATTCTTCGTGCTAGCACCAAGCCCCAGGAATCACCCTGATTCCATGTTTGGGTGATTGTAAATAATTCAGCTTATCCATCATCGACTTGAATGAAACAGACCCAGACACTTTGAGTTTGGTTTTCTCCTTTTCGAAGGTTGCCTATGAAACGTAAATGAAATCACACAGAAGCACTTTCATCACTTTCACCTCTGAGTTCTCTCTGTGAAAAGACTCTGCTACAATCCTGTCAAGCAAGAGAGAAAAGACATCCCTTCCCACTCATGGTTAATGAGACTAAACATGTTTAAACAAACGGTCTTCATTACACAAATCAAAACGCTCACTCATTCTCTGCTAGAAAAGCGCTACAAAGGCTCTGAGTCCCGGCCTGTGATGTTTTCACTGTTTTCCACGTTAAAATAAGGTCCCTGCTTACAGAATCAGTTCTCCCTCCACACCCCCTCTTCTTTTTTAATAGCTGTGTTACCAGCTGGTTTTATTTAAAGCTATGTTTTTGATCTCTTTTCCATTCTGGGCCTTGGTCCAACTTCACTGTCAATTTTTCAAAAGCTCCCTCAGAGACTGCCCTGCTAAGAAGATGGCCCCATGCCAATGATCTACACTTTCTGATGGTTTGGTGAATGAGTGGGCCTTTCAAATCCGGCCCCATTGTGTGTGTGAACAGGTATGGTATCAGACTGTAGATATTGCCTACCTTCTAGGCTCATAGAATCTACACTGTACGTTCATAGAATTTTAGAGTGGGGAGTCGGGCTGTAGCGCAGCGGGTTAAGCGCAGGTGGCGCAAAGCACAAGGACCCGCATAAGGATCCCGGCTCCCCACCTGCAGGGGAGTCTCTTCCCAGGCGGTGAAGCAGGTCTGCAGGTGTCTATCTTTCTCTCCTCCTCTCTGTCTTCCCCTCCTCTCTCCATTTCTCTCTGTCCTATCCAACAACGACAACAACAATAATAACTACAACAATAAAACAACAAGGGCAACAAAAGGGAATAAATAAATAAAATAAATATTAAAAAAAAGAATTTTAGAGCTAGGTGTGGTTGTACAATTCACTTGGCCCAACAGACTAGATTTACCAGTGAAAGTGCTGTGAGATTCAGAGAGTGAAAGAGTCCTTTCAGAAGGCTTTATTTCTGACTCTGCGTGAATTTCTTGATCCACTGCTGCAACACCAGGATGAACACAATGAAAGGAAGCCAAAGTCTGCCTTCTTGCCTCTTGCCAATGTTTTCTTATGATTACAAATTCATTACTTAAGTTTATGTCACTTTCAACTTTATCCCTGGGACTACTTTTCTATGGATTTCCACCCATACACCTGTCCATAGGGAAGTTTACTTAAAACTTGACTCTTTCCATTGTATCTATTGTGCTGTCAGACAACTCATGATTCATTTTTGCATTAAAAAAATACAGAAAAAGAGGGCTGGGTGGTGGTCAACCCAGTTATGTGTACATGTTACCACATGCAAGGAACCAGGGTGGAGATCTTGCTCCCCATCTGCAGGGGGACACTTTATGAGCAGTGAAGCAGGTCTGCAGGTGTTTATCTTTCTTTCTCCTTCTCCATCTCCCCTGCACTCTCATTTTGTCTCTGTTCTATCAAATAAAATAGAAAGAAAAAAGGGATAAAATGGCTATTAGCAGCAATATATTCTTATTGTTGGCAGCAAGCCCCAGCAATAATCCTCATGGAAATGAAGAAAGAAAAGAAGAGAGAAGATAGAAGAAGAGGGAATGGGAGAGGAGAGGAGAGGAGAGGAGAGGAGAGGAGAGGAGAGGAGAGGAGAGGAGAGGAGGGGAGGGAAGGGGAGGGGAATGGAGGGGAGGGGAGGGGAGGGGAGGGGAGGGGAGGGAAGAGGAAGGGAGGGGAGGGGAGGGAAAGGAAGGAGAGAGGAGAAAGAAAGAAAAAAATATGTCATGGCTTTTCTGAAAAGCCAACAAACTCATCTCTTCCTGCCAGCAAGCACTCTCATGTCATGCCCTAATATTCTCATCACAGATCCCCACTTGCCCCTGGAGCAGTCTGTGATTCCACTTCAAACTAGGTTCACTCAGTCTTGGAATCCCTTATCCACTTACCAATCTTTACCACTAGCCAGCTAATTATCTACTACCAATCTCTGGAACCCAGCCATGCCCTTACTTCTAAAAATAAGACTGTACAAATGTATCTAAAATGTAACTACTAAAAAAATAGAATTTAAATTCTATCTGGAAAAATGCCACAAAAAAGATCAAGGGGAAACAGGAAAAATGGGGAAAAAAATTTGGAGAATATGGCAGAATTAAGCTTCAGACAGTCTTCTTAAAGCTGGTAAGAGTCTGAAAAATGCAAATAGGAAATGAATAAAGGGCATGGATATTTTTTTAGAAAAGAATATAAACACTTAATGAATATTCTGACAATGAATTCACTTAAATTGAAACTACAGAGAATATACATTTTATACTTCATTTCTATGCAAAGATCTAAAAGTTTGATAATGCCCACATGTGGAGAAGCACTTTTATTTGCTGCTGATAGAAGCTTATATTGCTACAACTTGAGAGGAACACAGATAGCAATTCCTACTAAATTAAAACTCAAATACATTTTGACTCAGCAATTTGAGATGCAGGAAGTCACTCTGCAGATAAACTGACACATGAGTGAAATGGCAATTTCCAAACAACCACCAATGTTGTTATTTATTAAAAGTAACATATTAAACTTGACCAATAACCGCATTAGGAAATTAAAAAAAAATCTAACAGCTGATCTATGCTCTCCACCCATGTTTAAGCCCAGCACGTACTGCCTTTTCCTCCCCCTTTCTCTATATTCCTGTCTCCATCTTTCTATCTGGAAAAAAAGAAGTAGGTCTAGGTCGATGATGCCCTGGTGATATCAGAAAAAAAATACTGATACTATAAATACAGATTTCACTGTTATATGAAGCTGTAATCAGAGAGGGAGAGGGAAGGGAGAAAGGTAGAGGGAGAGAGGGAGAGAAGGAGAGGGAGAGGGAGAGAGGTAGAAGGAGAGAGGTAGAAGGAGAGAGGGAGAGAGGGAGAGAGACGGGGAGAGGGAGAGGGAAGGGAGAGTGGTAGAGGGAAAGAGGGAGAGAGGGAGGGGAGAATGGTAGAGGGGAAGAGGAAGAGAGGGAGAGGGAGAGAGGGAGAGGGAGAGGGAAGGGGAGGGGAGAGGGAGGAGGAGGAGAGAGGGAGGGGGAGGGAGAAGGAGAGGGAGACCCCAGTTAGCTATCTCTCTCACCAGAGAGGGAACTTGCTTTGCCAAGCAGGCAGCTGGAAATACTGTTACACTATGAAGCACCACAACACTGGGATTTTCTTCAGCACCAAGTACTGTGGTGTTTCTGCATCTCTCTGATTGTCTCTCTCTTTCTATAAATGTAAACTGGGTTCAGTAATGCAATGATGACAGATAAACAGATAAATCTAAAAAAAAATCTGGGGTTTTCACTGGGGCTGGGTGCCTGCACTACTGTTCCTGGCGGCCATATTTTTTCTCACTGTTGTTTTTTCTATTGCTGCTGCTGTTATTGTTGTTGTTTTTTCTATTACTGCTGCTGTTATTGTTGTTGTTTTTTCTATTACTGCTGCTGTTATTGTTGTTGTTCTCGGTTAGGACACAGACAAATTCTGAGAGGAACTGAAGACAGAGAGGGGGAGAGAAAGACAGACACCTGCAGACCTGCTTTACCATTTGTGAATCGACTCTCCTGCAGGTAGGGAGCCGAGGATTCGAACCAGGATCCTTACTCTGTCCTTGTGCTTCGTGCCATGTGCATTAACCCACTGTGCTACTGCCCAACCCCAGTAAATATATACTTTTAGATGCGGTGGCTCTATTTTCTAATATGGAATTATCTAGAACACAAGTTTCAAAGTGGTTGAATTTAGATGCAGTGCCATCTAGATTTGTTCTGTATGATATTATTTATGGATGTATTTTTTTTATATTTGTGGTTTAGACATTCTTTAATGGGGGACTAGGCAGGTAGTGTAAGGATCCTGGTTCGAGCCCCCAGACTCCCCACAGGCATGGCAGCCATTTCACAGTTGGTGAAGCAGGTCTACAGGTGTCTATCTTTCTATCCCCCTGTCTTCCCCTCCTCTCTCTATTTCTCTCTATCCAGTCCAAAAATAGCAGCAATGTCTACAACAGCAAAGGCAACAAAATGGTAAAAACAGCCTCCAGGAGCAGTGGATTCATAGTGCAGGCATCAAGCCCCAACCATAATCCTGGAGGCAAAAGAAAAAGGAAAAAGAAAAAAAAAGAAATCATTAATTCAAAACAGGAGGACATTCTAAAACAAAGGAACAGCTAAACTGAAAACTACAGGGGATTTTTTTTTAATTATCAATATTCCTAGATCCAACTAGTAATTAATAACAAAAGAAATATCTTTAAATTAATTATACACACGTACATATATGTGCATATATATGGCATTTATTATTTATTTTTGGCAAGAAACTTAACAAATATTTATTATTTATTTATTATTTACTTACAAAACTATGAGATAACAGGGGTATATTTACACACTGTTCCTATTTCCAGATCTCTAAGTCCCCATTCTCTGCACTGGAAACTTCAGTGGTTCTCCCAAGGTCACAGAGATAGGATGATATAAATATCATATATACATATCTCCTATGGTACTGCCTTCTCTTCCCTTTCAAGTCACACCTATAGCTATTACTACTTCTGAATATCTTTCCATTTTTCCTCTTCTATCACCGGGTCCTGATGGAGTTGGAGGTTAGAGCCCTCTAGTTATCTTCCCCTAACATTTCTCCCCTCTCTGAGAATATGAACCAAAATTCTTGAAGGGGTGTAGAAGGTGGGAGTTCTGGCTTCTATAACTGCTTTTTCACTGGGCATGGGTGTTCACAGGTAGATCCACACCCCCAGCCTGTTTCCATCTTTCCCTAGAGCAGTAGCCTGTTTCTATCTTTCCCTAGTGCAGTAGGTATCGAGAGGGATGAGGTTCCAGGAAGCATTAGTGAGGATGTCTGCCCAGGGAAATCAGAATGGAATCTTAGTAGCATCCGCAACTTGGTAGCTGAAAAGCAATAAGTTATGAGGCAGGACAAAATGTTTAATAAATAAGAACCAGAAAGTAGGAATAGAACAGGTAAGAATAGGGATTGAAAGTGAGTGAAGCTTGGAAGTCTATTTTAGATACGTTCATAGAGGTCCATGATTTTGGTAATTTTTTCCTGAAGCCCGATAGCTAACATGCAGATGGACAAAAAATATTGTTGGGAAGATGGTGTCAGAGCTGAGAAGAGAGAGAGTAGCTCTGCAGAAAATATATAAATCCAATGAACTCTTTGCATATGTCCTGAGCCAGGACATATATAGAGATAGATGATAGAGATAGCTATAAAGATAGAGATGGAGATGGTAGAGATAGAGGTATGTTCACATTTAACACAGAAGCCTGGGTAACCTCGGAGTCCCTGTCAGTCTGAGCTCACGGTCCATGGTCACAGCTGGGAACATTCTAGGCTGCACTCATTGCAGGACCCGTCTGTCTTCCTCGAGTGGCAGAGCAGGATGACCCAGCCTCTCTTCAGAGAGTGGGGCAGTCCCTACCATTGCTATACTAAGGTGAGGGCAAGGTGCTAGATTGGCCTACAAGATAGTTTATGATGTTCCTGATGGAAGTGACTAATGATGGTGGAGAAAGGGGTCCATTAGAGGTTTGGGCTCATATTGTCTATGTGGGAATCCAAGGATTCCATGGCTAGGGCTCCAGATGATAGGGTGGCCTGGTATTGACCAAAAAAGGTCATTCTTAGGTGAGCCATTCTCTTGCCCATATCCATCTTTTGTCGTCTTTTCTCTAAAAGATGGATGGAGTTTAGACTTTCTCATAGTTACTGAAGACTTGAGAGTCACTTGCTTTATCCAAACTGGTATTAGGTTTATGGGGATCTGGCTTCAAATTAGGGAGGAAACACACCTTAGATTGTAGTGGCGTCAAAGTTGACCTTAAGTTTTACTGCATTTACTTGTTCGATGATTCTAATAAAATTTGTCGTAGGGGTAATGATTGTCCTTTAGTTAATATACATGTTTTTTCCAGTATATTTCTTGGCAAAATATATACAGTATTTCTTCTAAAGAAATGCTGTATACTTATCAAGAGGTGAGAGTAGTGATAATGCTCTCAGAATACATTAGGGGATATCTCTTTCTTATTTGCATAGATAAAATGATTGAGGGAAGTGAAGCAGGGGTAGGAGAGAAGGGTATCTAGGCCTAAATAGTAAACATTTTCTTAGACAATTTATGCCTTTCTAGGCCTTTCTACTTGAGTGCCAAATGTATTAGGTCTAATTCCAATCACAGTGGACTATTAAGCACTTTTACTTTGAAGTATATATTTCCCCTAGTTTAGATGTACCCAGTTCCCTAGGACCTAGCTTATATCTAGGGTCTTTAATTTTGTTGGAGAGCATGGCATATGAAATGGAACTACTTAGCCTCATGTGTTAGGAAAGGTTTCACCATATTATTGGAGGTTGAGGGTTGATCTCAGGCTTGATCTCTCTGGATACAATCTGAAACAAAGTGGCATGGTGACACTGGTTGTGTTGATTTATTTGAGGTGAGCAGAAACAGGATAACAAGGATTGTTTTTTTTAAATATCCACCCTTAAAAATTTGTTATGTATGAGATGTCTATAGAAGACTGAATAAGACATTGGTAACCTTCATGATCTCTGGGGAGGTTTGTTAAGTTGAAATGCCAAATGAGGAGAGAAAGTGTAGAGACTTATTTTGTCCTTTGTGGTTCTTTGTCTCTTTCATAACCTATGTGTTACCTACAAAAAAAGTAAACAGAAGATATTAAGATGAAGAAATTAGTCAATGAGGTATATGTTTGGTGATTGTCTCATCATCCTGTTTTAATCCTCTGCATTTCTTTTATTGCTTACAATTGACCTTTTTGTTTTTTTTGGAATAATGTTATTATATGTCTCCATACTAGGAACCTTTGTATAACTAGAAGAGGGGGTATATACCTGAGTGGTTCAACCCTCAAAGATGAAGGCATATTTTTTCATTTGAAAACAGATAGAGTTCCAGTCCCTGTTTGAACCTTTGCCTGCTGACTCTAATGTAATGAATGAAAAATCAAAGCACACACAGCCATGGTCTATGCATCCCCCCCCCCCGGACATCTAGATAACTGCCTTCCATATAATAAAATTACAGTAAATATTTTGAAAAACAGATAAATACATAGGCTGTATGCTGGGGAGGTAGCATAATGGCTATGCAAAAGGCTTTCTTGTCTGAGGCTTCAAGACAACTGGTTCAATTGAAAGCAACATCATAAGTCCAAGCTGAGCAGTGTTCTGGCTCAAATTAAAAAAAAAATGGATACATAGATATATGGGTAGATAGATAAATAGAGATGAGATAGAAAAATGATAGATACCTAGAACACACATGGAGAACACATATTGCTGAAAATAAACAGACTTTTCTGTACTAAGTTGAGGCACTTGGACCACAAACCTCATTCATTTTCTGTCTCTCTGGGACTATTTCACTGCTACACCACATTTTCAAAACTACTGTGTATTTTTTAATTGTTGCATATTCTTTTAAAAATATTTATTTAATTATTTATTTATTGGATAGAAACAGAGAGAGATTGAGACCGTGAGGAAGGTAAGGAAAGAGAGAGAAAGAGAGACACCTACAGACATGCTTCACTGCTTCTGAAACCTCTCCCCTGCAGGGGATTGATTGGGAGGGGGCGTTTCTTGAACGCAGATTCTTGAACCTTGTAATATGTTATTCGCCAGGTCAGCCACCACCCAACCCCCAATTCTCACATATTCTAGGAAAGTGGATGTCTGTTCTTATTACCCTGCTTTGATCAAATGTAGAATTATTAGCAGTGATATTTTTGAGATGCAGTTAAATTATACTAATTTTAGCCATCAACTTGAGACATTATTTCTGCTCAGGTCAAATCAAGAACTAGTGATAGAAAGTTTTTGGGCCAATAAAAAGATAATATAGTTAAGTTGTTTTGAAAAAAATCACATTACAAATCCTTGTACTTCATTAACCAGATTGCAAGTCAGCTATTACAAGGCATGCTAGTGCAAACTCAACATAGATGTCATAGGAAAAGGTAAGACTTGTCATTTTCTCCTTTACATTCATTCTATTATTTTATATCATATTATATTATATATATCTTAATACTGCTTATTACTCTCACCACTATTATTACTTTAATTGACACATTTTGCTTTTCTTTGTCTCCAACTTTGTAATTTGGCATCTGGAGTTACCAGTCTTCTCTTTATAACACTCACTGCTTCTTCCTTTGTTTCTTTTCATAACCAAAAAAAAAATGACTGGGGAAAATCATAAATCAAACAGTTAAGTAATATAAGATTTTGATTTAACAATGTAAAATCACATAACCCTTGGCCCTTGTGTCATGAATAGTTCAATACTTCTCCTAGGGAATGAGGTGCGTTGTATCAGCGGTTAGTACAGAAAAGTTCTTCACATATATATTAAATAGACCATAAACCCACATGATTGAGAGTGATCTTGATTTTCTCTGACTTTTTAAAAGACTTTCTAGGAGATATTGTAAAAGCGTATTTTCTTCATTGCATTAAGAATGATTATTTCTATCTGTTAAAACATTAGTGAGAATTTATTCTTTGCAAAACATTTATTGAGAGTTCATTGGCTTTAAAATACTGCAAGATAAATTATTAAATGAAATAACATATATGACTCTAGGCATAAAAGACCTTTGATAAAATATAAAAGTAAGGATTATCGCTAGTCCAGAGAAAAGAATGGTTAATACTTGGGAGTGGAGACAGGATGTGATGCACCTAGCTGAGTATACACATTACCATGTATAAGGACATGAGTTCAAGGCCTCAGTCCCCACATGCAAGGGAGATTCTCCCTATCCCTTCTCAATTTCTCCCCATCCTACCTAATAAAAGAGAGGAGAAAGGGGGAAAATGATCACTAAAATCAGTGGATTCATTATGAAGACACCAAGCCCTAGTAATGACCGGTGACAATTAAAAATGAAAAGAAGGAGGAGGAGGAGGGAGAGGAGAAGAAGAACCTCTAAAACTCTTAAGAAAAAATGTTAATTGAGGACAGAAGGATAGTGCAGAGTTATGGAACAGACTCTTAAAGTAGCTCCCTTAAGTCTCAGGTTCAGTCTCCTAAAACATCAACTACATAGGGAGTCGGGCTGTAGCGCAGCGGGTTAAGCGCAGGTGGCGCAAAGCACAAGGACCGGTATAAGGATCCCGGTTCGAACCCCCGGCTCCCCACCTGCAGGGAGTCGCTTCACAGGCGGTGAAGCAGGTCTGCAGGTGTCTGTCTTTCTCTCCTCCTCTCTGTCTTCCCCTCCTCTCTCCATTTCTCTGTCCTATCCAACAATGACAACAACAATAATAACTACAACAATAAAAACAACAAGGGCAACAAAAGGGAAATAAATAAATAAAATAAATATTAAAAAAAAACATCAACTACATAAATGAACAGTGTTATGGTTAATGGGTGTGTGTCTTTCTTTTTTTTTTTTTTTTTTTTCCTCCTCCTCCAGGTTTATTGCTGGGCTCGGTGCCTGCACCATGAATCCACCGCTCCTGGAGGCCATTTTTTCCCCCTTTTGTTGCCCTTGTTGTAGCTTCGTTGTGGTTATTATTATTGCCCTTGTTGACGCAATTCGTTGTTGGATAGGACAGAGAGAAACGGAGAGAGGAGGGGAAGACAGAGAAGGGGAGAGAAAGATAGACACCTGCAGACCTGCTTCACCGCCTGTGAAACGACTCCCCTGCAGGTGGGGAGCCGGGGGCTCGAACCGGGATCCTTACGCAGGTCCCTGCGCTTTGCGCCACATGCGCTTAACCCACTGCGCCACCGCCCGACCCCCGTTAATGGGTGTGTGTCTTTCTATCTGCTTGTTGCACAAAACATAAAAAAGACACCACAAAGTACTTAATCAAATAGTTTCTATTTAAACCTAGATACCCTCTTCACCTTATTCCTATTTAATTTCCGTCAGTCACTTTGAGGCTACCCTGTTTGATAAAGTAAGGACTACAAAAGGTGGATAAGGGCATAAGACTGGCACATTCTAAGGATGGTCCTTTTGGTCACTGCCAGGCCACCCCATCATCCAGAGCGCTAGTCATGGAATCCTGGGATTCCCACATAGATGTGATGGGCCTAGACCACTAACAGATCCCTCTCACCACCATCCCTTGTCATCTGCATCAGGAATAACATAATAAACATTCCTGTGGGACTCTACAGGACCTTGCCCTCAATGTAGAATAAAAATTGTCAAAACTGCCCCACTCTCTGAAAGGAGACTGGGTCAGTATCTCTGCCATTAGAAGAAGAAGTTTTCTGAAATGAGTGCAGCCTACAATTTCCCAGATGTGACCATGGACTGTGAGCTCAGACTGACAGGGATGTAGAGGTTACTTCCACAGTCTCCTGTTACTAAATATGAATAAACATGGGCCTTGGGTCAAATCAATGAGGTTTACAGTTAACAGTATTTACTTACCTTTCCCATAGTTGGGGTTTTTTTCTCTGTCCCAATCCAGCTACTACTCTATTTCCAACTCTGACACCATCTTCCTAGACAATACTTTTAGCCCACCTACTTTTTAGTTCTCATGCTCAGGCAAAAATTACCAAAGTCATGGGACCCTTGGAATATACTTAAAATAGACCTTCTAGCTCTTTCCACACAAAAATCCTTAGTTGTAACTGCTCTATTCTTACCTTTAGGTTTGTGATTATGAAACAATTTGTTTAATAGTCAGCTTTATATTTTAAGTTGCAGATGCTACCATAATGCCAACCTAACTTCCCTGGGCAGATAAACTCACCAATGTGTCCTGGAACCTCCCCTCCCCAGAGCCCTGCCCCACTAGGAAAAGATAGAAACAGGTTAGGAGTATGGATCCACCTGCCAGTGCCCATGTCCAGTGGAGAAGCTATTACAAAATCCAGACCTCTGACCTGTATTCTATAAAGATGCTTTGGTTCATACTTCCAGAGGGATAAAGAATAGGGAAGCTTACAGTGAAAGGAATGAGATACAGAACTCGAGTGGTGGGAATTGTATGGAATTATACCACTTTTATCTCACAGTCTTATTATTATTAAATCACTAATAAAGTAAATACAATGTGTGTGTGTGTGTGTGTGTGTGTGTGTGTGTGTGTGTGTGTGTGTGTTCAACCAACCTTTGTGGGAACTATGATGGCTGGGCAGGGGGTGGGGGTAGAGAAATGGTAGAGAACTTTGGTGGAGGGTGTGTAGTGATTCATGTAGACCATCTTGGTCGTGAAACTGTACCCTTGATATCCTATTGTTTTTTAAAACATTACTAAATCACTAATAAAAATTGAAAAAAAAAAAAAAGGTAAAGTATATGACCTAAGCAGGATAATAAAAGTGGAATAAGCTTTTTATTTACTTAAAGAATAGCAATACACCCCCACACCTATGGACACCTAATCTTTGATAAGGGGGCCCAAAGTATTAAATGGAAGAAGGAAGCTCTCTTCAATAAATGGTGCTAGGAAAATTCAGTTGTAACATGCAGAAGAATGAAACTGAACCACTTTATCTCACCAGAAACAAAAATCAACTCCAAATGGATTAAAGGCCTAGATGTTAGACCAGAAATAATCAAATACTTAGAGGAAAACATTGGTAAAACTTTCCCACCTAAACCTCAAGGACATCGTTGATGAAACAAAACCAATTGCAAGGAAAACTAAAGCAGAAACAAACAAATGGGACTATATCAAATTGAAAAGCTTCTGCACAGCCAAAGAAACTATCACACAAACAAAGAGACCCCCCACAGAATGGAAGAATATCTTCACATGCCATACATCAGACAACAGACTAATCACCAACATATACAAAGAGCTCAGCAAACTTAGCACCAAAAAAGCAAATGATCCCATCCATAAATGGGCAGAGGATATGAACAGAACATTCACTCCAGAGGAGATCCAAAAGGCTAACAAACATATGAAAAACTGCTCCAGGTGCTGATTGTCAGAGAAATGCAAATAAAGACAACGTTGAGATACCACTTCACCCCTGTGAGAATGACATACATCAAAAAGGACAGCAGCAACAAATGCTGGAGAGGCTGTGGGGACTGAGGAACCCTTTTGCACTGCTGGTGGGAATGTAAACTGGTCCAGCATCTGTGGAGAGCTGTCTGGAGAACTCTCACAAGGTTAGACATGGACCTTTCATATGACCCAGTAATTCCTCTCCTGGGGTTATACCCCAAGGACTCCATAACACCCAACCAAAAAGATACGTGTACACCTATGTTCATAGCAGCACAATTCATAATAGCTAAAACCTGGAAGCAACCCAGGTGCCCAACAACAGATGAGTGGCTGAGAAAGCTGTGGTATATATACACAATGGAATACCATGCAGCTACTAAGAACAATGAACCCACCTTCTCTGACCCATCTTGGACAGAGATAGAAAGAATTATGTTAAGTGAGCTAAGTCAGAAAGATAAAGATGAGTATGGGATGACCCCACTCATCAACAGAAGTTGAGAAAGATCAAAAAGGGAAACTAAAGGCAGGATCTGACTAAATTGAAAGTAGGGCATCAAAGTAAAAACCCTGTGGTGAGCGGAAGGGTGGACATGAGGCTTCCTGGGCTGGCGGGGGGGTGGGGGCAGGTGGGTGAAATGGGCCACAATCTTTTGGTGTCCCATTAAATTGTAATCATATAAATCACTATTTAATTAATATGAGAGGGGAAAAAATTGATTGTATGTCTAACAAAGGGACTTTTCAAAGCTAACCCAATTACCAAATAATGTGATGATAACAGTAACTATCTGTTGTCTTCTCAAACCCTAAGACAGCAGGAACCTCACATTTCCACTATAGAGCCTAAACTTCCCCCAGTCCTGGGACCCTAGGGTATGGCCCACTTTCCCATATGCTTCTCCCAATTCTTATCAAATAATATTGCATCCGCTGATCGCAACCTAATCAATGCAATGAGTGTCATTCCAACATGCTTCACTTCAGACTGTGTCCAGACACTTCAGCCACAAGGTTCCAGATGCCATCAGGATGCTGGCCAGGCTTGCCTGGACTGAAGACCACACTAGTGTGTCCTGGAGCTCTGCTTCCCCAGAGGCCCACCCTACTAGAGAAAGAGAGAGGCAGACTAGGAGTATGGATAGACCAGTCAATGCCCATGTTCAGCGGGGAAGCCATTACAGAAGCAAGACCTTATACCTACTGCAACCCACAATGACTCTGGGTCCATGCTCCCAGAGGGATAGAGAATTGGAAGGCTATCAGGGGAGGGGATGGGATATGGAGATTGGGTGGCAGGAGTTGTGTGGAGCTGTACCTACCCCATCCTATGATTTTGTTAATGTTTCCTTTCTTAAATAAATAAATACATTTAAAAAAATAGCAATACACTTGTATATGTGTTTATCCTACTTGTTCATTTTTTTTTTTTGGAAAAATGTCAACTAATGAAAAAGTGAAAGAAGTTTTGTTGATTTGTTTTCAATCTGAAAAAAATAACCACATGTTGTATGTTGAGTATCTAGGAAAAAGGGGATAGAACTGAAGGGCCAAAAAGAGAGAGAGAAGTAGATTAAGAATCCTTTTCTTAGAAAGAAGAAATAGTACAGAGTTGGGCGGTAGCGCATGTAGTACAAAGCTCAAGGACTGGCATAAGGATCCCAGTTCAAGCCCCTGGCTCCCCTGCAAGGGAGTGGCTTAACAGGTGGTAAAGCAGGTCTGCAGGTGTCTTTCTCTCCCCCTCTCTGTCTTCCCCTCCTCTCTCCATTTCTCTCTGTCTTCCCCTCCTCTCTCCATTTCTCTCTGTCCTATCCAACAATGATGACACAATTACAACAATAAAAAGCAACAAGGGCAACAAAAGGGAAAATATTAAAAAAGAAAAGAAAGAAGAGATAGTATAAGATGTAGCATACACAGATACACTCTCAAGAGGAAATGTGCAAGTCTCCTTTTAAGACATGCAAGTAACCTCATTTGGAAGTAAAATCTGTGAATATATTCCATAATATCAAGATGTGGTCTTATGGATTAAGGTGAATTGTGAATCCATTGATTGGTGTCTTATTGAAGAGATCCTGTCAAGTCAGAATGGCATGTAGGAGAGGTTAGATATGACATTGTGTGTAAAAAAAGAGAAAGAAATGATTTCAACAATGCATTTATAAACCAAAGAGCATCACTGGTTCTCAAAAGATCACCAGAAATTTGAAGAGGTCCTTCTTTTTTTGACCTGTGCAGGTTGCAAAGTTCTGCTGCCAATTTGATCTCATATTTCTAGTTTCTGGAACTATAAGAGCATACATTTCTACTATTTTAAAATACCCAGTTTGTGCTGCTTTGTTTTGACATGGATCAACCTGTCAATGCATGTGTCCAGCAGAAAAGCAATTACAGAAGGCAGACCTTCCACATTCTGCATCTCTGAAAGAATCTTGGTCCATACTCCCAGAGGGTAATAAATGTTAGGGGAAGATAACCAGGGCTGTGAAACCCAATTTAACCAGGAAAGACATTTGAAAGTAGTTGTGGGTCAGAGTTCAGGGCGCCAGTATGTCATGGCGGGAGACAGACGGCCAGGAACACATGGCTGAGTGGAGAAGGAGTATTTCTTTATTCACAAGCGAATGATTCAAAAAACTAATCTAGTCACAACTCAAATTTATCCTGCCTCTCTCTCTCCTCTGGCGGAAGCATCAGGAACCCAGGAAGTATGTAGGATAGGGGATAGGGGGTGGGGAGAAGCAAGAAGCAGGAAAAGGCAAGGACTAAACCAAATTCTCCTGGAGGCAGGGGGAGTGAGACCAAACCAATGTAACACAATGACAATGTAAATAGACCACAACGTCAAGCTATGCAACAGAAGGGATCCCAGAAGCAGAACTAGAAGCATGCCAACAAGTAGTAATAGGTATAGTTGTGACTTAACATGGACTAAAAGGCAGGACCATGGAATAAATGGGGAAAACATGCAAATAGGCAAATATATAGTTATAATATATTTAATAGTCAACCGTATCTGTGACCTTGGGAGAACCAGTGAAGTTTCTAGTGGAAGGAATGGGGACACAGGACCCTCATGGTGGGAATGGTTTGGAATTGTACTTTGTTATTTACTTATTTTTAAATGACTTTATTTGAGTGATTTAGTATCGATTACAGAATTACAAGATAACAGGTATAACTCCACAGTTCTGAGTCCCCATTTATTCCATTGTAAGCTACCACAGTTCTCCCAAGGTTGCAGATATGAGTTAACTATTATTTCTACAACTACCTGTCTATATTTGTATATATTGGCCCATTTTTAAGGTCCTATCTTCTCCTCCTTTCCAAGTCAAACCTACACCTGTTACTATATCCAAATGTCTCTCCCTTTTTGCTCTTCTCTTGCTTGTACTATTGAAGTTGGAGTTCAGTGCTCTCTAGTTATCTTCCCCTGTCACTTTTCCCTCACTCGAAGTATGGATTAAAATTATTCCTAGAATGCAGAAGGTGGAAGGTATGGCTTCTATAATCACTTCTCTGCTAGACATGGGTGCTGGCAGGTGATCCATACTCTTAGTCTGTTTTTATCTTTCCCTAGTGGAGTAGAGCTCCAGAAACGTGAGGATCCAGGACAGAGTATTGAGTTCCTCTGCCTAGGAACATCAGGATGGTATTCTGATAACATCTTCAACTTGGTGGCTGAGGATGTGGGTATCTCAGTTCTAATTAGTGAATTTTGTTAAGGTCTATAGTTGTAGATATTTGTTGTTTGCAGGGAGTCATTTCTGTTCCCTGGTAATCCATGGCCACACCTCCCAGAATTTCTACTTCTGTTATTTTGTAAGTCACTAATAATAAAGAAGAAGGAAGAGGAGAAGTTGGAGGAAAGAGAGAGAGAGAGAGAGAGAGAGAGAGAAATCATAATAGGAATCCTTTTTTTTTTTTTTTGAAAGCCTACAGAGTGAAGTAAAAGGGCCCTGGCCTAATACTAATGGCTCTTGAATACCAAGCAAAGAGATAATACTTCAACTCAGTTGCAGAGACAATTTCTAGCCAAGGATATTTGAATTTCCATAATCCTGTATGGCACTTAATAGTACCCCAGTGGGCAAAGATAGTTATGGTGCTTCTTAAGTCTAATTACAATGAAGTCTCAGCCAAAAAAGCTTTATATGAAAAAGTGTTTGAATTCTAGCCAATGCAATATATAATACAGCAAAATTTTAACAGAATGCAGATATTCCCATGATCCCATTAAAAATAAGTTTTATTCTTCTAGAAGAATCATGGTTTTCAGTTTCAGAACATCTGCATTTAAATTTTAACTCTATCATTTGCAAATAAGAGGACATTGAGCCAGGGGATGGTTCAGTGAGTAGAATAATTGTCTCCCATAACTGAGTCCTAGGGTTCAACTCCTGGAACCACTTGAGAGCACCAAGGACAGAGTCAAGTGAAACTGCATGGATCATGGAGCAAGTAGCTTGAGTCTCACCTTCCTCATCAGTTCACTGAGTATACAGCTCATAACTACTTTATCCAGTTGCTCAATTGTAGCAAAGAAGGAAAGAAAGAAGCAGTTGTGAAGGAGGAAAATCTTAATCTTTACCTCTACACTTTAACGAAGAAGAAATCATTAAGAAAAATAGTGTACCTGAGCTGCCTGCAATACAGGAAATCAAACATTCACAAAAAAAACTAATTGGGGCCAGGTGGTAGTAAATCTGGTTGAGTGCATATGTTTCAGTGAGCAAGGACCTGGGTTCAAGCTTCTGGTCTCAACCTGAAGGGGGAAAACTTGACAAGTGGTGAAGCAGTGATATCTCTCTCTCTCTCTCTCTCTCTCTCTCTCTCTCTCTGTCATCTCCCACTTTCTCTCAGTTTCTGAATGTCTTTATCCAATAAATAAATAAAGATAATAATAGAAAAAGAAACTCCACCACAGCACCTGAACAGCAAAGACCTAGGCCCCAGATACTGACTGGATAGCCAAGGAACACCTGACTTGACTTGTCAGCATGTGACTTTGTAGATCAACTGGCCACTTGACTGGACCCAAAGACTTATATAAATGGAGGGAAACATAAATTTGGATCTGAGTAGGACCCATACCTTCATATGGATTTTAATTCATACATCTTGCTTTCTTAACAACACTTTTATGTTAGGCTGTGACTGATGGTGGCCTGACAAACTAAAATGCTTGTGAAGGTTTTTTATAATTTCTAGGTGTTATTCCACACTGATGGGCATTCCCCTTTTCCAGATCCATTCATTCTGCTATAACCCATTTCACAATCCTGGATATGTTGGAGAAATAAGCATGAGAACAGGAAGTAAAGTTCAACTCCTATCTGTGTTCCATCAAAACCACCAGAAATCCAATGTCACCACTAATAAGTGAAGATAGGAATTCTGATGGGTCCATTAGAGAAGACTCAGTCCAAGTCCAACAAGACTTTGTAGAATTTGGCTTGGTAATAAGCTGCGTTAGCAAAGCAGTACAACCCCCTAGTGAACATGTAAAATACAGAAGAGGGGCCAGGTGGTAGCACACCTGGCTAAGCTCAAGGATCCAGGTTCAAGACCCTGGTCCCCACCTGCATGGGAAGATTTCATAAGTGGTGAAGCTGGGCTGTAGGTGTCTCTCTGTCTTTTTCCTTATTTCCTCCTCCCTTTCAATTTCTCTCTGTCTCTACCCAATAATAAATAAATAAATAACTATTTTTTAAAAAAAAGGACATACAGAAGAAGCTCTTCCATGCTATCAGTGGCTCCAACACAGAAGAAGCTCTTCCATGCTATCAGTGGCTCCAGCTAAGAGTAGCCTGAAGAAATCTCAGAAAGATAGAAATGGACTTATCCTGTGACCTTGCAATTCCTCTCCTGGGGATATATCCCAAGAAACCAAACATACCCATACAAAACTGTGTGTGCATACCTATGTTCATAGCAGCACAGTTTATGATAGCCAAAACCTAAAAGCAACCCAGATGTCCAACAACAGAGCAGTGGCTGAGGAAGTTGTGGTCTATATACACAGTGAAATACTACTCAGCTATTAAGAATGATGAATTCACCTTCTTCACCTCATCTAGCAAAGAACTCTGGGAATAGGGAGAGGCTTTCAAGTGCTAATACACAATGATTGAAGAGGAGCTAAGTTGGGAGTGGGAATGTCTTGCATAAAATTGAGTAATTTTACACACCTTTCAAAACTGTACTTATTGTAAACTAATACTTCCCCCAATAAAATAATAAAGAGAGGAAGGAAGGAAGGAAGGAAGGAAGGAAGGAAGGAAGGAAGGAAGGAAGGAAGGAAGGAGGGAGGGAAAAAGAAGGAAGGAAGGAAGGAAGGAAGGAAGGAAGGAAGGAAGGAAGGAAGGAAGGAAGGACCACACTGAGGTTTAGCAGTCTCAAAAAATGGGCATTTGTTAGCAAGTCAAATTTTAGGTTACTTCTTTGAGATTCAAAGCCTGTGATGGCACTCCCTCCTCTTTTCACACTTCCCTACTGAGCTAGTGGACACTGCATTTCTGCCAAAACTTCTGTAGAAAGAAAGAGCGGTAAGGGATACTGCAATTCAACTTTTGACATACTCTTTATTCCCCATCAGCCTCCTCTCAAAAAGGGTTTTCACAGGAAAAGCAACTGGGAAGAAGTCCCAAGTGAGTGACTGTCACACAACACTTTAGGAGGATAGATTCTGTAAGGTACTTCAGAAAACTCTGGTTACCATTCAGCATATGTTCAGATGTGCTAGTTGAAATCCCAGCTGTGTCTTTTTTGGCTGATAAGCTACACAAATAAATCTGGAATGTTAGCCAGACCAAGAGCATCTCTGGTTCTTCTTAAATGGGTTAAGGGAATAACTCTTTCCCAAATACTATAGTGGTTCTTCTATAATAAAATGGAATTGATGGATTCTTTTAATTTTGTTCGCTTTCCATTTTCTTTTATACATAAAGTTATGATGTTAATGTTGCCAGTAAAGTGTACAAATTTTAGCATATGCAACAGGATGCATCTTGACAAATGCCAGCTTCCCTGTAAAAATAACCACAGTCAAGGTCGAGGACATTCCCATGGACTCAGAAACTTCAGCCATGCATCTTTGCTATCAAGCCAAGTACTCGGCTCCTAACTCACTCCCACATTCTTGACCTCCATCATAGCAAGTTACATTTATATTGGTCAAGAATGTTACCTAAAATGGAGCATGGAGCTTCTCTTGGATTCTCAAATGTTTGAATACAAAGATGAGTTATGCCTATCTGCTCTTGCATGGATGGACATTTGGATTGTCCCTAGTATTTTTGTCATTCAATACCAAGTTGCAATCTATATTCTTGTACAAATATCTCTTACACAATAATTTTTCTTTTCCTTGATAAAATATCTAAAGATTAAATTGGTGACTATAGGGAGTTGGCCTACACAGCAGGTTAAGTGTACATAGTGCAAAGCACAAGGACCAGCATGAGGATCCCAGTTTGAGCTCCTGGCTCCCCACCTGCAGGGGAGTCACTTCACAGGCAGTGAATCAGGTCTGCAGGTATCTACCTTTGTCACCCCCTCTCTCCATTTCTCTCTGTCCTATCTAACAATGATGATATCAATCACAACAACAACAATAACCACAACAATAAAACAAGGGCAACAAAAGGGAATACATAAGTAAAATAAATATTTTTTAAAAATGGTGACTATAAAGTTGGTGTGTTTAACATGATAAGAAATCACTAAGCAGTCTTCTAAGGCATGCCACTTGACATTCCCAGTAGCAGTCTGCCAGAGTTTTAATAACTGCATTCTATCAAAAATTTGGAAGTTTTAATATTTTAACTGTGAGCTTGTCAGTGTATAATGATATATTATAGTTGTGTCAACTTTCACCTACCTCATACCTAAGTCTAATTAATATTTTTCATGTGCTTATTGAATACTTATACATCTTCCTTTTGTAAGCACATGTCCAAGTCTTTTACTCACTGTTTTAAGATTTTTCTTTTTGATTAGTCTGTGTTGACCTTTATGTATTAAGGATATCAGTTTGTTGTCTGAAATATGATTTAAATTATTTTCACCAACCAGTACCTTCTCAATTCACTATCAAAACTGTTGCTAGGTGAACGCTGGAGTCAGAGAGATAGTTCACCAGCTAGGGCACATACTTTGTCATAAAAAAAATGGCCTAACCTTATCAAAGCAAAGACTGCAAAAGCTAAATAAGGGCAAGAGACTGGCATACTTTAACAATGACTCTGTAGTCACTATCAGGCCATTCCACCAGCTTGGGCCCTAATCGGGGAGTCCTGCAATTCCCAAACAGACTTGATTGGCCTAGAACTTGAATAAATCCCTCTCTCCATTGTTATTGGTCATTTCTATCAGGAACAACAAAATAGACCCCTTTGTGGGCCTCCATAGGACCTTGCCATCAACTTGGATAAACAATGGTAGATAATGTTCCATCTTCTGGATGGAGAATGGACAACATAATCTATACTATACCTGAGGAAGATGGGTCAGCATGGAATATTCCTACTCATGATCACAAAATGTGAGCTAAGATCTAGAGGGATACAGAGGTCACAAAGTCTCCTAAGCTAATAATGGGCCCCAGATCACATCAAATCGATGAGGTTTATAGGCAACAATATTTATACCCCTTTCCCATATTAGGGAGCTACTCTCTTCCCTGATGCAACTTTCTGGTCCTTTTCCCAGTCATGACATCATCTCCCCAGACAATAATTAGGATCCACATTCTAATCAGCTTTCAGGCTCAGGAAAATAATAATAAAAAACACTAGCTTAGCCACAGGCCCTTTGAAATATAACTCAAATATGCCTGCTAGCTATCTACAAAATGGAGGACCCCCCCAACACTCCATCTGCACTATTCCAGCCTTTAGGTCCATGATTGGACACCAATTGGTTTGGCTTTGTATGTTAACTCTCTTTTCAGCCATAAAGTTCCAGATGCTAACAGGATGCAACCAGACTTCCCTGGACAGATAATCCCACCAATTTGCCTTGGAGCTTCTCTTTCCCAGAGCCCTTCCCCACTAGGGAAAGAGAGACAGGCTGGGAGTATGGATACATCTCTCAACACCCATCTTCAGCTGGGAAGCAATTACAGAAACCAGACCTTCCACCTTCTGCATCCCACAATGATCTTGGGTCCATACTCCCAGAGGGTTAAAGAATAGGAAAGCTATCAGGGAAAGGGATAGGATAAGCAGTTCTGGTGGTGGGAATTGTGCGAAGTTGTACCCCTCTTATCCTATGGTTTTGTCAATATTTCCTTTTTATAAATTAAAAAAAAATTAAAGAAATGGCCTAGTTCAAACCCTAGAATCAATGGGAGATATCCTAGCACTGGAGGAAGCTCCAGGGTTGTACTAACTCTGTTTCTCTCAGTTCATCTTGCTCAATATGAATTTTAAAAGGAAGGGTAGACTTAGAATAATAAAATTTTTAATCTCTTGTAGGCACATGACAAACAAATATTTCCATACAATTCATATTACCTTCTCATTTTGTTGATTTATTTTGTTACATAAATGTCTTACATTGAGAAGACCCCATTTGTTTCTTTGGTTTTTGTTGCCTGAATTTTAGGTATTATTAAAAAAACATTATTAGCTTTCAAGAGCTTTATATCTATATTCTCTTATGGCTTGAGATTTTTACACTTAAATTTTATTCCACTTTGAGTTAAGATTTTATAAACAATTTTTCATATTAATATACAATTTTCTCAAGATAACTTATTAAAAAGTGTACCCTTCCTTTGTTGTATGATCCTGATACTAATATCAAAAGAAAGTTGTTGACCATATATGCTTATGTTTTTTGACACTTTCAATTTTATTTAAATATTATTTGTTCCATATATAAACAAGGAATCAGAGGAAATGGAAATAAAAGACTCAATCTCATTCACAATTGAACCCAAAAGTATAAAATACCTTGGAGAGAGCCTCACGAAGGAGGTGATGGACCTTTACAATGAAAACTATAGGATGTTGCTAAAAGAGAGAAGGGCACACAAAAGTGCAGAAAATTTCTTTTTCGTGGATTAGAAAAATAAACATTATTAAAATGATCATTCTTTTTAAAAATGTTTTATCATCTTTATTTATTTATTGGCTAGAGACACCCATAAATCAGGAGGGAAGGGGACAAAAACAGATAAACTCCCACAGCTCTGCTTCACCACTTGTGAAGATTCCCCCCCTGGCAGATGGGGACTAGGGGCTTGTAACTAGGCCCTTGCACATTGTAACATGTTCACTTAACCAGTTGTGCCACTACCTGGCCCCTTAAAATGGCCATGCTACCAAAAGTAATCTATAACTTCAATACAACCCCTGTCAAAATTCCAATGGCATTTTTAAAGCAAATTGAACAAATTCTCCAAACATCTGTGTGAAACCGCAAAAGGCCGCAAGTTGCCAAGACACTTTTGAGGTAGAAGGAAAAATATGGAGGTAACACGCTCCCTAATTTCATTTATACCATAAAGCATCAGTAATCCAAACAACATGGTACTGAATTACAAATAGACACTTGGATCCATGGAGCAGAAATGAAATTCCAGAAACGAGCCCACACAGGTACAACCACCTAATAAATGACAAAGGAACAAAGCCATTCAATGAGGTAAAGAAGGTCTCTTCAACAGATGGAGCTGGGAAAATTGGACAGCCACATGTATAAAAATCTTACTGTCGTACCATCCATACCAACCTGCAGAGGACTTCCCAGCAATCAAGCTGCTCATGACTTGACCATCAAACTAAGTTTTCTATAAAGTGTGTATGGAAATGAGCTGCTGAAATGATTTCTCCTACCTCCTAGGCTAAATATGCCAATTCTCCCCTTCTCCAAACCTCTTATAGAAATTCTTCTCCATATCCAGACCAGTTCAGAGCAGGTCAATCTTAAAATGTATGTAATGAATGTAATTTTTACTTCTCAAATCCCAGCGGGGATGGTTTTCTTTTTCTTTCTTCTTTCTCCTCATACTAAAGAAAACATAAGAACCCTCCTGGAACATACTCTGTAGTTCCTGTTCACTCAAAGAATCTTCTCTTTCTTCTTTCTCACCCCTGCCATATCTTTCATGAAATAGAACATTTGACTTAAGCCTCAGCCCCTCACAGGATAGTTGGAGAATACAGAAGTAAATATCTCAGTTCTAGGATTCAGGAAACTAACCAAATTTCATTGAGCATATTGTGTTGTCTATACTTAAACAGGAAGAGTAGGAACTAAGACCCAAGTTTCCATCAAAACTCTCCATGCAAAGCAAATAGTAATACATGGGTTTAAAAAATGGCTTATGGGCAATAAATTAGATTACAGAGACTGAAAACAAGCTACACATTCATTCAATAAATATCTGACCACTTATTATGTATGGGATAGGGATATAGATATAAAAGGGAAGATACAAAAGGGAACAAAACAGAAAAGCATCTCCAATTTCAAAAAACATACATTTTAGTAGATAGCACAGACAATAAATAATATCAGAAACATATTAAGTCCATAGTGTATTATGGGTCACAGTGAGAAAGCATTCAGAGAAATAAAGGAGAATAGAAAATCCAAGAAGAGGTAATATATATAAATTACAGTCTAAAGAGCCTTCAACTATAGTTCAGGAAATCCTTCCTGCATTCACGCTGAACAGAACTTGATGGGTTCCATGCCCCTCTCTCTGTACAAGGTGTGCTTTCTATGTGTCATCAACTTCCACTCAGTCTCATGGACTCTGTTTCAAAGATTATATCAATCCAAATAAAATATGCCAGTCCTATACTTTGATCACTCACACCTATCATAGCTTGAATGATCTATTTACTTGATGATTTTTAATTAGCACTGCCTTCCCCACTCACTAATCATCCTTGTCATGCTCAGGGATGTTAATTGCTATATTTGTGGCATTATATCAACAGCAGCCAGAATAGTGGTGGACTAATCATGGGATATAAGTACTATTTTAGTGAAAGGACTAGTGGGAAATGGATGGATGAATGCATGGTTGGAGAGATAAATGAATAAATGAATGAAAGGATGAAGCAGATATTAAGAGAAACAGAACTATTGAGGTCCATAGCCTCTAAAAATTCAACCATCAAATCCCCTATATTTATGCTATTAAGAAAGTAATGATAGAAGAACAGAAAGGGAAACTAAACCAGGATTAAATGAAGAGTAGGGCACCAAAGTAAAAACCCTGTGGTGAGGGGGAGGGTGGACATTCAGCTTCCTGAGGTCACCCGGGAAGGGGGGGGGCGGGGAGAATGGGATAGGACACAGTCTTTTGGTGGTGGGAATGGTGTTTATGTACACTCCTATTAAAGTGTAGTCATATAAACCACTATTTAATTAATATGAGAGGGGAAAAACTAATCATATGTCTAGAACTTTTTAAAACACAGACTGAGTCTTTTTAATACATAGGCTGAGTCTCTGATATGTTGATTCTCAAAAGCCTAGACCAGGGAGATCAGAATCAACTGGTGGAACAGCTATATACAAGATGCTGGGTATTATACAGCAAACACTAACAAAGGGACTTTTCAAAGTTAACCCAATTACCAAATAATGTGATGATAACAATAACTATACACTGTCTTCTTGAACCCTAAGACAGCAGGAACCTCACATTTCCACTATAGAGCCTATATTTTCCCCAGTCCTGGAACCTTAGGATGGGGCCCACTTTCCTGCATGCTTCTCTCAATTCATATAAAAATAATACTGCATCTGCGATCGCAACCTAATCAATGCAACGAGTGCCACCCCAGCATGCTTCACTTCAGACTGTGTCCAGAGACTTCTGGTGTGGAATGGAAACCCTTCAGCTTCATTACTTGGGTGAGACTGTTCCTTTCACAGTATTCTCTAATTCCATTCCAGGTGGTCCACTTCCTAACAAAGTCCCAAAACCTAGATATAGACCAGGTCCCCTGAGATAGGACCTATGTTCACACATATCCATAAACCAGGGAAAAATATATACTTGAAAGCAGAAGTACACAAGAGTCTGCAGAGAGTACCCCCCCCCCCAACACCTCATCTGCACTATTCCAGCCTTTAGGTCCATGATTGTTCAACAATTTGTTTGGCTTTGTATGTTAGCTCTCTTTTTAGCCACCAGGTTCTGGATGCCAGCATGATGCAAACCAGACTTTCCTGGACTGAGGACCCCACCAATGTGTCCTGGAGCTCTGCTTCCGCAGACACCCATACTACTAGGGAAAGAGATAGGCAGACTGGGAGAATGTCAATGCCCATGTTCAGTGGGGAAGCAGTTACAGAAGCCAGACTTTCCACCTTCAGCAACCCACAAAGACCCTGGGTCCCTACTCCCAGAGGGATAGAGAATGGGAAAGCTATCAAGGGAGGAGATGAGATATGGAGATTGGGTGGTGGGAATTGTGTGGAGTTGTAGCCCTCCTATCCTAAGGTTTTGTTAATGTCTCCCTTCTTAAATAAAAACAAAAGTAATGATAGAGTCTAATTTCATCTCTTCAGTTGTAGTTGTGCTGGGAAATTGTGCAGATGCAGTCACATCTGCCATATTGTCCCCTCAGGCCACTGCTAGTTCCCGTGAGAGTTGGGACATTCTCAGAATGCTTGTTCCGCCATGTTGTGCCCTCAGGGCATTGTCTATTTCCCTGCGATATTTGGAGTGCTTTGGTTACTCCTCCCCCCTCCCATTCTCAAGAGAGTTATTATCCTATCCTGGAGTGCTATGGTTACTCCTCCCCCTTCCCATTATCGTGAAAGCTGCTCCTATAAAAGCCCTTCTTCTTCTGCACCTCACTCTCTTTCCAGTGCTTCACTTTGGTGTTCAGACGCAGGAAAGGTTACTGCATGAGGCGGCCATTTTAGCTAGCTCCATGTGGCCCAACCTGCTTGTCTTGCACCCAACTCTGAGGTGCCAGCTCCGGACCTCCTCTCTCTCTTCTCCATGGTGCAGAACGACATAGTTGGGACTTCTTGACTTACTTAATCAGAGTAATGTAGGAGAGCCATTTTAGAACTTTTGCAACTGTGACTTGAGAAGACTCACAACAACTTGTGTCTCTTAGAATTGTCACTATGGGAGAAACTGACTGTGGGTTAAACATATGACTATATTGAGATTTCCACTCCATGAATAATTTTATGCTAAGATGGTGGAAGAGCCACATGGAAGAAGATAATCTTGGTCTATCCCTCATGTACCAACCCAGGTGTCAAACTCCAGTCCCAGATGTGTCCTGTGGGAAATTCTATGAAGCAATTTAAACAATACATGCTGAGGGAGTCGGGTAGTAATACAGCAGGTTAAGACCAGGTAGCACAAAGAGCAAAGACTGGTGTAAAGATCCCGGTTTGAGCCCTCAGCTCCCCACCTGCAGGGGAGTTGCTTCACAGGCAGTGAAGCAGGTCTGCAGGTGTCTGTCTTTCTCTCCCCCTCTCTGTCTTCACCTCCTCTCTCCAATTCTCTGTCCTATCCAACAACAATAGTAACTACAACAACAAGGACAACAAATGGAAATAAATAAATAAATAAATAATTTTTTTTTCTCCTCCAGGGTTATTGCTGGGCTTGGTGCCTGCACCATGAATCCACCACTCCTGTAGGCCATTTTTTCCCCTTTTTGTTGCCCTAGTTGTTGCAGCCTCGTTGCAGTCATTATTGCCATTGTTGACGTTGCTTTGTTGTTGGATAGGACAGAGAGAAATGGAGAGAGGAGGGGAAGACAGAGAGAGGGGGGGAGAGAAAGACAGACACCTGCAGACCTGCTTCACCGCCCGTGAAGCAACTCCCCTGCAGGTGGGGAGCCGGGGGCTCGAACCGGGATCCTTACGCCGGTCCCTGCGCTTTGCGCCACATGCGCTTAACCCACTGCACCACCGCCCGACTCCCAATAAATAAATAATTTTAAGAAACATTATATGCTGAGCTGAACTCACTGATATATAAAACCAGATGGGAAGTGTTATAGTTTTTTAATGATAGTTTTATAACAATTAGACAGATTTAGAAAAATAGAACACCTAGGTAAAAATATCATATTGAAAAACTTACAATGCCATTTGAAACAACAGCTGGAAAATATAGATGTGAGGGAGTGCCAGGCTAGCATGGGGGTGCCTTTACTTGGACTCGTACTCTCTGGGTTGGAGAGAACTAGACCAGAGACAGCCTGGGCTGCTACTCACTTAGTGAGGTGAGAGAGATGACCCAGGAACAGAGATGGTGATGGCAAGGCAATTCAATTCTTTATTGATCAGAGAGCCAAGACTTTTAAAAGTCAGACCTGGAAGTGGCAAGTCAGAAACTGAAATGGCTTAACAATATCATATGTGGTTAGGAAAGGGCGAAGAAAGGCAAAAAGGGCTGGGAAGGTAGGAACATCCTTAGCAACTGTTGAGAGGGTTTTAACTGGTAGGAATAATAATGCCCTGCAGGCAGGGAGGAGAGCTTTCAGGCAAAACAGTGATTATGTAGATAATAAAGGAGCAGGCCATAGTATCAGGAATGCAAAGTGCTTTGTGAGGCAGGGAGTCTAATAAGATGAGGCAAACCTTGGGGGGTTGAGTCCCTCTTTGCTCAACCTATCAGTAGAAGAGAGAGACTGACAGGATGGATGTCCCCTCAAGTCAAGCCCTGCCAAGCTCAACCACATCCTCACAATTTCCCTACAAGGGAGCCCATTTTATAGATTATTAAAATGATTACAGAAGTTCATTGTCAGCTAGTGGCATAAGCAAGAGTGGAATTACAAACTTGGAATAAAAAGTGTGGGAGACAGAAACAGGCAACTGAAAACAAAAGATTCAAACCTTGCAAGCAAACATAACCTTGCCTAGAGTCTTCTTAGTTGATTTAAGCTAATTCTTTATTATCCCTGTTATTAAGTGAGATCATTTTGTATTCATCCTTCTCTCTTTGGCTTATCTCACTTTACATCTACAATGTCAAGAATTTGTAATAGTCCCAAGTAGTATGCATTAATTTAGGAACACCCACATAGTATATAAATTTTAAAAAGTTCTCTGTGCTTGGAATAGCAAAGGCCTCTTCCTCCCACTCTTTGTAGGATGCACACCTGGGAGAGATATCCTCAAACTGGTTGGTTCTTCTAGCTGCTTTCAGACTTTATCCAATCATTTAGTAACTACCAAGAAGCCCAACAGAGCACAAAGTTCAAAGCTACTTCCTGCTAATTAGCCCAGGCAGTTTCAAGGGTCCCTGCTGTGCGATTCATTTTCCTGTGTGTTGTCCCCAATTAGGCCAACCCTGTCTGAGATTCCTAGAGCCACAGCTTGGCAACCAGTGGAGAAGTGTACCAAGCTAACAGAAGGTCAAGGTAACTTTGCTTTAGAGATTCCCCCAAGGCAACACATCAAAATAATTCACCAGAGTCACAACTGAATTCATGTATACTATGCAAGGAAAGGTTCAGCCCTTGAGAGGGATTTATCAGTGTTAAAAACAAAAATAACACCCTTTCTCTGAAAGCTATAGCCTAAAGGAAAAGTATATTCTTCTTCTGGCCTGGTCGGCCCTCTTTTTATATAGCCCCCCCCAAAAAAAATCAATTTTCTCCTTCCCCTTCAACCCAAAAGTCCTTTGCTTTGGTGCAATACTCCATGCCCAGTCCAAATTTCACTTTGTGATTTCCTTCCTTGTTCCTATTTATTATGTCCCTCTAATAAGTGAGATCATTTGGTATCAAGCCTTCTCTTTGGTTTCTCACTCAACATGATACCCTCCAGTTTCATCCAAGAAAATGCAAAGGAAACAACTTCATGGTTTTTAACAGCTAAGTAGTGTTCCATTGTTTATCACCATCCATAGTTAATAGACTGTTCTCTTCTATTTGATCAGAAATGTTGGTAAAAGATAGATGATTTCTGGTGGAAATGGCAACTTGTGAAGTGTCTGTGGGGCACAACTGGAAAATCCTTCACAATTTTTTTTTTTTTTTTTTTTTTTTTTTAGTGGACAGATCTGAAGGAAGCCAACTTAACATGGCTCCTGGTCTGTCAGGCTTGTGTCAGGCTTGTAAGCTCAGCCCCATGTTGGAGAAAGTTTCCATGCTTTATATTTCCTTCTGTCTCTGTCTCTTTCTTCATCTCTCTCTTTCTAAATGAAAGAAGTCAGCTTGAAGTGGTAAAGCTGTGGTAATGGAGAAAGAGATAGAGGAGATTTAAATTAAAAATTCAAATGCCCCACAATCCCACAATAACATTCAAGGAAATTTATCCAATGTCACCCCTCCCAATGTTCCAGGAAACACTGTTCACAGTAGACAAAATATGAAATCAGTCTCAATCTCTTTTTAAGCTTTTTTTTTTTTCCCTCCAGGGTTATTGCTGGGACTCAGTGCCTGCACCATGAATCCCCTGCTCCTGGAAGCCATTTAACCCCTTTTGTTGCCCTTGTTGTTGTAGCCTTGTTGTGGTTATTATTGTTGTTGTTGATGCCGTTTGTTGTTGGATAGGACAAAGAGAAATGGAGAGAGGATGGGAAGATAGAGAGGCGAAGAGAAAGATAAACACCTGCAGACCTGCTTCACCACCTGTGAAGTGACTCCCCTGCAGGTGGAGAACCGGGAGCTCTAACTGGAATCCTCATGCCAGTCCCTGCACTTTGCGCTACATGTGCCCATCCCATTGCACTACCGCCCAACCCCCTAAGCTTTGTGCTTTTTTTTAAACATTTTTTATTTATTATTGGATAGACACATAGAGAAATTGAGAGGGGAGGAGAGAGAGACGGAAAGAGACAGAGAGACACTGCTTCACCACTTATGAAGATTTCTCCTTACAGATGGGGACCAGGTGTTTGAACCGGGTCCTTGCACACTGTAAGGTATGCACTTAAGCAGGTGCACCACTGCCTGGCCCCAATCTCCATCACCAGTTGTCAGGACAAATAAATTATGGTATTTATACTCACTCGAATAGTACTTAGCCATTAAAATATGGATTTGTATTCCTATTGTTTTTTTCTTTTATTTCCTAGACAAAATGGAAGGACAGTGAGGTGAAATAAGAAAGCTGAAGACAGTTACTTAGTGGTTCCATTCATATGAAGTAAATAAAATTGTAGAGATTAAACTAACTGATACTCTGTGAAAACTATCATGGTTACTTCAGAGAGTAGAAAAGGTAGAAGGTTTTCTTTAATGTAATGGTACTGAAACTTTGGTAGTGGATATGGGGTGAGTGTGTTTGTGTGTATGTGTGTGTGTGTGTGTGTGTGTGTGTCTATGTTGAGTTTCTTGCCAAGGAATACAATTAGACGCAAGCACATAAACCAAAAACTTCCCTGTGACAGAAAATTTCCCACTTACAGAACTGGAAGAAGAGAACAGTGCCACCAGGCAAGGTGACTTAACCAAGACAGCCACCCATGAGCCAAACAATGTTTTGCCATCTTGCATTGAACTGAAAAGTCAGGCTTATCCAATTAACTCCTTTCAGTGCAATCAAAACACAAATTCTGAGCAAAAGCAATTTTAGCAACAGAAGCAGCTGTTCAAGTCACAATGGAGAGCAAGGTTAGAGGGGACATGCTGGGTCTTAAGTAAGCCAAAGTGATGAGTATTCTAGAAAATTGAGAAATGGGTAAAAGGGAAAATAGTTCCAGCTGTCAGCAGAAATTCAGCTCAGCTGTGAAGTGAAGAGTGACCCTGAGAAGGTAAGAAAACCATGAAAACTACTAAAGGCAAAGGGAGTAGCAGCTCCTTGGCTCCTGAAAGGCCCTTGGCCTTCTAAATCCCCCATTGGGCCTGGTCTTGGTTCCTGTTCTTTTGCACCACTTCCTATTCACATAAGAGTCTGGAGGACATACCAATCCTTTAGAAGAATGTTGTAAAATAGTGTGGAGATTCATCAGAACCCTAGAAATGGATCTACCTTATGACCCAGCAGTCTTTATTCTAGGGATTTAGCCAGGAAAAACAAAAACACCTATGTGAAAAATCCTATGCATACAAAGGTTCACAGCAACACAATTTTTAACAGCTAAAACTTAGAAGCAATCCAGATGAATGTCTACAGAACTCTGTGGCACCCATACACAACGGAGTGCCATGTAGCAGCTAAAAAAGGTGAGGTCTATATTCAGCTTAGGAGCCTATGTGACCTCTCTATCCCTGTAGATCTGATCTCACATTCTGTGGTCATGAGTAGGAACATTCCAGGCTGCCCCAATATCACAGGACCCATCTTCCTCAGGTGTAGCATAGAGTATGTTGTCCAGCCTCCATTCAGAGGATGGAACATCCTCTACTGTTGTTGATCCAGGTTGAGGGCAAGGTCCTATGGAGGCCTACAAAGGGGTCTGTTTTGTTGTTCCTGACAGAGATGACCAGCAACAATGAAGAGAGAGATTTATTCGTGGTCTGGGCCTTTCATGTCTGTTTGGGAATCTCAGGACTCCCTGACAAAGGTCCCAGCTCATGGGGTGGCCTAATAGTGACTAAAGAGTCATCACTGAAGTATGGAAGTCAGCTTTTGCAGTCCTTGCTTTGATAAGGATAGCTTGGGAGTGAGTGAGGGAAGTATAATAGGAAATAGTTGAGGAGGATATCTAAGTCTAAGTAGACACTATTTCATTATGAAATTTACACTGCCTCACTGTAGACTATTGTGTACTTTTGCTTTCAGGTATATATTTTGCCCTAAATTATGGATACATGTGAACATATGCCCTATCTCATGGGACCTGGTCTATATCTAGGTTTTGGGACTTTGTTAGGAAGTGAACCACCTAGAATAGGTCCCAGATCACATCAAATCCATGGGGTTTAGAGTCAACAATATTTATACACATTTTCCATATTTGAGAGCTTCTCTCTTCTCTGATCCACCTTTCTGGTCCTTTTTCCAGCCATGACATCATCTCTCATCTCCCCAGACAATAACTAGGATCCACCTGCATATCAGATTTCAGGCACAGGGAAAAAAAAACAAAAACAGGCCCTTTGCAATATAAATAAAATAGGCCTACTAGCTGTCTACAAAATGGAGACACCCCCCCCCCCAACTCTTCATCTGCACTACTCCAGCCTTTAGGTTCATTATTAGTCAACGGCTTGTTTGTTTTTTTATGTTAACTCTCTTTTCAGCCACCAGGATCCAGATGCAAGCATGATGCCAACCAGACTTCACTGGACAGACAACCCTACCAATATGTTCTGGAGCTTCAATTCGCCAGAACTCCTCCCTACTAGGAAAAGAGAAAGAGGCAGGCTGGGAGTATGGATCAACCTGTCAACGCCCATGTTCAGCTCAGAGGGGAAGCAATTACAGAAGCCAGACCTTCCACCTTCTGCATCCCACAATGACCCTGGGTCCATACTCCCAGAGGGTTAAAGAATAGGAAAGCCATCAGGGGAGGGGATGGGATACAGAGTCTGGTGGGGAATTGTGTGGAGTTGTACCCCTCTTATCCTATGGTTTTGTCAGTGTTTCTGTTTTATAAATTAAAAAAAAGTGAGGTCATCTCCTTCCCAATACCATAGTCATAATTCAGAGGCACCATGTTTAGTGAGAGAAACCAGAAAAAGAAAGAGCACTACCAAATGACCTCAGTTCTAAGAGGGATTTAGGAATAAAGAATAAGTGGGGGAAATATCATAAAGGTTATGCAAAAGGATTCTCATATCTGAGGCTCAAGGTCATAGATTCAATTACCCCACATCACTATAAGCCATAGCTGAGCTTTGATAAAAAAAAATTAAAAATATGAAGAATTATAAAAAATGATGACTTCACCATTTTCATCTTGGATGGACCTTGAAAAATTCATGTTAAGTGAAATACATCAGAAACAGAAGGATGAATATGAGATGATCTCACTCTCAGGCAGAAGCTGAAAAACAAGATCAGAGGAGCAAACACAAGTAGAACCTGAACTGGAATTGGCGTATTGCACCAAATTAAAAGACTCTGGGGTGGGTGGGAGGTAGAATACATGTCCTTCAGAGGACCTAGTAGGGGTTATATTGTTATATGGAAAACTGAGAAGTGTTACGCATGCACAAACTATTGTATTTAGTGTTGAATATAAAACATTAATTCCCCAATAAAGAAATAAAAATAATAAATTAATTAAAAAATAAGAAGAATTGAGTGAACTAGAATGTTCCTAGCCATGACCACAGAATGTAAGTTCAGGCCTACAGGGAAGCAGAGGTCACACAGGCTCCTGTGAGGAATATGGGTCCCAGATCATAGGTGGGGTTTATATAAGTTTCCCATATTTGTGAGTTACTCTCCTCCCTGACTCAGTTCCTTTTTCCAGCCCTAACACCACATCTCCAGACAATATCTTGGGTCCACTTGCATGTTAGCTATTGGGCTCAGGAAAAAATTAGCATAGTCATGAGCCCTTTGGAATAGACCTAAAATAGACCTACTAGCCTTTTCCAAAACAGTGATCCTATGTCTCATCTGCTATGCTCTTATCTTTAAGTTCCTGATTATTAAAAAATTTGTTCTGCTTTATATCTTAATGTTTTTGTCATCCACCAAGTTTCAGATGCTCCCATGATGCCAACCTGACTTCCCTGGGTAGATGACCTCACTAATATACTTTTTATAAAGTAATTGACTCAATCATTTCCCTACTATTATGCCTGCAGCTAGATGTTTCTGTGACCATTGCATTGATAGTACTATTTGTATGGTTACATTGAGTCTCATTATCAGACCTATGCTCTAGTCCCCTTGTCACTCCTTTCCTTCCTAGTGATGGCAGATGTGCAGACATAAACCAAGTATATAAGTATGCCTTTCCTGTCTTGTCATGGTTCCCTAAATCATATAAATAAAACCATTTGGCACCTGTCATTCTCTTTCTAACTAATACCCAGTGTTGTCTTGAGAATGTTTGCAGATGACATTATTGACTCATTAAAACATCACCCTTCAAATATTAGAATATACTAATTTTTGAAAGTCATTATTTGCCAGGTCTCTGCTAAGTTCCATGGATCAATCTATTTGAATCTAATCACCCTTCGGAGAGTGTATCTTTATTCCCATTATATTCAGTGTACAGGGAGGAACGGAGACACCTTGACTCCAAGGTCATATAGAAGAGCAGAGACAGCATCTACTTCCCCACACCTGGATCTCAGTCACAGCCTTGTTCTTCTACCTGGGTTCACTGACTGTTACACTACATCCAACATATATCATCCACACTGAGAGACTGAGAGAGCGAGGACTCTTCCATCCCAAATCACACTGCTTTGGGGCTTCACTTATAAACCATTCTGAAAAGACAATATTCAGAAGGATTGTCATTGTATTGTGACTAAGATCTAGCCTTTCCTTAAAGAAATGCAGGTGCACTACTGTCTCAGCAACATGGAGACTAATTAACAAGATAGCAGACAGCTCAAACTTTACTAACTCATCCTATGTCTCCTTGTCCTCACACACATATTTCTAAATGAATGTCTAATCTAAAAAGTATATCTTACTATAGCTGGGGCTGGACACTAATGCAGCAGGTTAAGTGTACCTGGTGCAAAGAGCAAGGACTGGGGTAAGGATCCTGGTTGGAGCCCCCAGCTCATCACCTGCAGGGGGGTCATTTCACAGGCAGTGAAACAGGTCTGCAGGTGTCTGTCTTTCTTTCCCTCTCTCTGTCTTCCCCTCCTCTCTTGATTTCTCTCTGTCTTATCCAACAACAACAATGATGAACACCAAAGGCAACAAAAGGGAGGGGAGGGAGTCGGGCTGTAGCGCAGCGGGTTAAGTGCAGGTGGCGCAAAGCACAAGGACCGGCATAAGGATCCTGGTTCGAACCCCGGCTTCCCACCTGCAGGGGAGTCGCTTCACAGGCAGTGAAGCAGGTCTGCAGGTGTTTATCTTTCTCTCCTCATCTCTGTCTTCCCCTCCTCTCTCCATTTCTCTCTGTCCTATCCAACAACGACAACAACAATAATAACTACAACAATAAAACAACAAGGGCAACAAAAGGGAATAAATAAATAAAATAAATATTTAAAAGAAAAAAAAGGGAGGGGGAAAAAATAGCCTCCGGGAACAATGGATTCGTAGAGCAGGCACAGAGCCCCAGCAATAACCCTGGAGGCCAAAAAAAAAAAAAAAAAAAAGATTAGTTTAAGAGCGTTAACTTAGTTTCTTCTTCTTGCATAACAAATTACCACAAACTTGGTAGCTTATACATGCCCACAGTCTCATAGTTCCTGTGGGTCAGAAGTTGGGGCAAGGGGTGGCGCACCTGGTTGAGCTTATGTATTACAATGCACAAGGACCTGGTCCCTACCTGCAGGAGGAAAGCTTTACGAGTGGTGAAGCAGGGCTACAGGCGTCTCTCTCTCTCTCTCTCTTTCTCTCTCTCTCTCTGTCTATCACCCCCTCTTGATTTCTGGCTGTCTCTATCCAATAAATAAATATAATAATAAATTTTTTTTTATTTAAAAAAGAAGTTGGGGCACAGCATAATTGGAATTTTCTGTTGAGGATCTCATGTATTAGGTGTGTTTATATTTGGAAGCATGAATGGAGAATAATCTACTTAAAGCTCACTTTGGTGGTGGTATGCATTTTCCTGCAGTTCTTTGAGCAGAGCATGAAAGAAAGAAAGAAAGAAAGAAAGAAAGAAAGAAAGAAAGAAAGGAGGAAAGAAAGAAAGAAAGAAGGAAAAAAAGAGGAAGGAGGGAAGGAATGAAGAAGGAAGGAAGGAAGGAAGGAATGAAGAAGGAAGGAAGGAAGGAAGGAAGGAAGGAAGGAAGGAAGGAAGGGAAAGGGAGAAAGAGAGAGAGAGAGGAAAATGATGAGGAAGAAGAAAAGTCTGCTCCTTATTCCAGTACATGGTGTTGACTTGAGAATGTGTGTAGACAGCATTATCATCTCATGCATTTCCTCTATATTATCAAAATAGCAATTTACTACAAACTAGGTGGACAAAGTCAACACTTTTTTTAATCTTTAATTCTAAGACAGGTAAGCAAGGTTTCAGTGTGTGTGTGTGTGTGTGTGTGTGTGTGTGTGTGTGTTTCCTTGTGTGTCTGTATTTTATTGACTTTTCCAGCTTTTGGAAGTCATTTTCACTTCTTAGTTTGGTCCTCTTTATTGTCTACCTCTGTTTCTATTATCACAGCTCCATTTTTCTGACTTTGAAGGAGATACCACATATAAAGACATTGGTGATTAAATTGAGCCCACTGGGATAATCCAGGATAAGCTCCCCATCACAATAGCCTTAACTTAATTACATCTGCACAATCCCTTTTACAATATGCCCACAGGTTCTTACAGGAGGATAGGGCCATCTTTGGAGAACCCATCACTCAGTGTCCCAACAGCTCCTTATTCGTTGATAACAGCAGGCAGACTTTTTTTGTTTTGTCATCTTAGAGTGCAGGCGGAGTCTAGAGTTTCCCAGAGTCAATAAAAGGTCAGAATCTCTTCCTGGCCCACTGCCCAGCTGTGTTCTATGGGGTCTGTAGATCTATGATTGCAAAACAAGATGTCTGGGGAAATAATAGGAAACTCACTGGAGGTGACAACAGAAGACAGGAGTCATTGACTGATGGACTCCTACTTCTAGAAGGTCAGAGACCCGACCTCAGAATGAACACAGTTGAGAGTCTTCATAGGCTTCCTGGAATGAGATAAATCAAATTAGGCACACGGTCAAGAAGACAAAGTTCCCTACCTTGAAAAGAGAGAGGGAAATTGGCCTCAGAAGTCACATGTGAAAAATTACATAGTCTGTTGAGACGAGAGAGCGCTGTGAGAATTAAGACTAATTCCATATGCTCTTTCCTTCTCTTATGTTTTTTGATATGTACCACTTTGCCACTCATGAGTTCTGCAAATAATGAAACCAGCCTGGCATGTATTTACTCTTTATGTCTCTCCAGCCCAAACTATGAATGAAGTCATCTAGTATTCTTTCTTCATCTTTTAGCTTAAATCTCCTAGCATGACCACAGAGAAAATGGCATAATTTCTTATGGCTGAGTAGTATTCCACTGCGTATAGACACTGCACCTTTCTTTTCTTTTTAAATTTATTTTATTAGTGACCTGATAATGATGAACAATATTCTAAGATAACAGGGGTATAATTCCACCTGGTTCCCACCTCCAGAGTTCTGTGTCCCATACCCTCCACTGGAAGCTTCCCTATTCTTTATCCCTCTGTGAGTACAGACCGGAATTCTTTTATTTATTATTATTATTTTCATTTATAAAAAGGAAACACTGACAAAAACCATAGGATAAGAGGGGGTACAACTCCACATAATTCCCACCACCAGAACTCCATATCCCATCCCCTCCTCTGATAGCTTTCCTATTCTATACTCTGCAAGTATGGACCCAGAGTCATTATGGGGTGCAGAAGGTGAAAGGTCTGGCTTCTGTAATTGCTTCCCTGCTGAACATGGGTATTGATTGGTTGATCCATACTCCCAGCCTGTCTCTCTCTTTCCCTAGTGAGGCAGGGCTCTAGGAAAATGGGGCTCCAGGATTCTTTATGGGTTACAGAAGGTGGCAGACCACACTTTCTTAATCACTCATCTGCCATTGGGTATTTGAACTGTTCTCACATTTTGACAAGTATAAATAGAGCTGCCATGAACACAGTTGTGCATAGATTTCTTTGGATATATGTGTTCGTGTCCTTTAGATCCCGAAAGGGGAAGAATTACTGGATCATAGGCTATACCCATTTCCAGTATTTTGTGGAATATCCATACTGTTTTCCACAGGGACTGAAATAATTTACACCTCACCAACATACTAGAAGGGTTCCTATTTCCTGTATCAGAAGTTATAATGTATATGATATGACCCACACAGCCCTGACCTGTGATTCCAGCTTGTTTGTCATTCTAGAAGTCTCTGGAAAATCCATGCAGAGATTTGCAAACTTGGTGCCTGTCAGTGTTAATGAATGCATCTATAGATGCCCATTACATGGGCAAGCATTTGTTGGTCAACAAGAGTCTATGGAGCTGACCAATAGAGCTGACCTCTGTCCAGATGTATGCTCGATCTCAGGAGAATCTTGTAGCTCCATGACATCATATTCCTGTCTTCAAGTTTCTCCATTCAAGGAATACTCACTCCTTCAGCCCTTGAAATTTAACTCTGAGTTCACACTAGGTTAGAGTTTCTTGTGATTAAATACACTATCTCAGAAATTGGAGGTGATTATACTTAGCAAAATAAGTAAGGAGATGAAAGACAACTACTACCAGATGGTTTCACTCATACGTGGAATCTAGGGACCTAATACACATGGACTTGCAAAAACAAACAAAACAGAAGCAAACAAACTGCTTCTAAGATTTTGTGAGAACTAAGGTGGTGATCTTCGGGAGGTGAGAGGGGAGAGACACAGAAAGAACTCTGGTGGTGGGTGTGGTTTGGAGCTAGGCACTGTAACATTGCAACCTTGTATCCAACCATTAATCACCAAAAGATGGAAAAATAAATACAAAAAAATAAATAAGCTATCCCTGGTTTGATGTACAGGACTGGATTTATTCTCTGAAGCTCTTCAAGCAGGGGTGGTATCGCCTCTCTGTGGGTTCTAACGTGTCCTTCTAAGAGTAGAGGTAGGACTTCAGTCAGTCAGTCAGGGTTCAGCATAGCAATCATTTGAGTTTGGGCTTCTCCAAACTAAGCAGACTATGGAATAAGAGTACAGATGCTGGCCCAAGGCATGAGCTGTGGAGTAGGCTCATGGAGCAGTGGACATAAGCAGACGGCAGGGTTTGATCTCCCTAGGGGCCACCAGACAGCTCTAGAACAGTGAGAAACATGCTCCTCATAGCGCCTCTAAGGGTCTGAGCCTCTGAGACTTCTGTTGTCTTTTGGGGGGGCTGTTGGATTCTCTAATATGTCCAGTTAGTGGAATTTTAGGAAAAGTAGACTCAGTTTGGGGCCATGGCACAGCTGGTTAAGTTCATATGTTACCATGCACGAGGACCCAGGTTTGAGCCATCTGCAGGGGTGGGAGATGCTTCACAAACAGTGAAACAAGTACCACAGATGTCTCTCTGTCTCTCTATCTCTATCTTACCGCTACTCTCAGTTTCTCTCTGTGCTCTCAAATAAAAGGGGAAAAAATGACTGTCAGGACCAGTGGATTCAATGTGCAGGCACCAACCCCTAGCAGTAACACTGGTGGCTATATAGAGACTCAGTTATTTGAGGGGGGGAAAAGGAACAACTGGGAGCCGAAAAAAATCCCTCAGAGTGAGAGAAGCAGGAAAGTCACCTACAGTTCTATCTTAAGAGTTAAAAAGAGTGGTCTGGGAGGCAATGCAGTGGATAAGGCTTTGGTCCTCAAGGCATGAGGTCTTGAGTTCTGTCCTTGTCATCACATGTGAAAGAGCAATGCTTTGATTCCCTCTTCCCCTCACTCTCTCCCACTGATAAATGAGTAAAATAAATCTTTCTATGAAGGAACTAGAAACATAAGCCTGGAAGCAACTAAAATTGGACTCTAAACTCTGCTACTACAAAATGTCTTGTGAGCCTAAACAATTCTATCTTCTTTCTTTTGCACCATATTCCCTTCTAAAGATGGATCTTACACTAATACCACCTTTGGGAGTTGTGGTGGGGATTAAATAAAATAATAGTATTAGGACACTAATTCTTTCTATGAGAGCAGCTATTATTGCTTCAGTAATATCATTACTCTAGTATTACTGTAATCCTGCATACAAACAGAAGAGCCAGATCACTGCTTACAGAATCTAAAGTTCTCAGCACCAAAGACTGCAAACTCTCAAAGACATTTATTTGGGTTTTCGTTAATTTTATTTTTCCACTGCACTACCAAGAATGACAGAAAATTACAGATGTTATCGAAAATAATTCTTCAAACATAAGGGACACATTTTAATATATGTTAACAGAATGACTTTGCTTTCCATCACTCCACAGAAAATAAACTAATTAGAAGGAATAAAAGAACATAAAAAGAAAAATAGTCTTCATACAGGACATGAAAAGAAAGCTATTCTTCAAATATTTATAGAGTTTGGGTCCCAAAGTCCCCCATGTTTTCATCTCTATTCAATAGCTTCTGGGAAATAGGGTGTATTTTGTAATGTGAGGGCACTGAGGAGATCTACAGAGGAATCTTCAGGGGTGAAAGGCATTGCATCTTGCTGCAGGAGAGGGTCTGGTGGGGCTTCTCTGTCTCCTCTCTCGGGGAGTGGGGCGGTTGGTAGAAGGAGAGAGATGAAACAGAAATGCATTCTGACTCTGAAAGACTTAGAAACCAAGCTGATTTGGAGACATGAGGAGGCAACTTACTTGCTGCTGTCTGGTTCTTGCCTGTCTTAGAATTCACACATGAAGGGGAGTCAGAGAATGAGCTTTGTTTATTATGATTGGCTTCATTCTATTCACTTATTTTTTTGTGCATGAAATTCAACTTGTCATTATTTTAGAATAAGGGTCTGAAATGAGACTTCTATTGTCTCAGAATATGTTTAGAATATCTGTTTAGAATATCATTTATGATTAAGTAGGCCTTAGAATCCTAGAAAAATACAGGCATTAATCTTAAGATAACTCTGTACAACAACAAGCAGAGCACAAGTTGACAATAGCACACTATTGTCTTAGTCAATGCAACAAAATGAGAAAATTCAGTAGAGGAGACTGTAACTTAAAGGAGAAACCAGTTGTTTTCCTTGATATTGCATCATTATCAGTACACAAAATAAAATAGCATAAACAGGTAAACCTTTCAAAATAACATGAAAGACATTTTTTCTGGATTCAGAATAGCATAAACACAATAGCATTTTCACAATATAATACTCATAATAATTAGATAAAGAAATATGAAAGACTAAAACAACTATAAGTATCCAGGACCAATTCTAACAAAATTATGAAAAGTCTATATGAAAAGTGTTACAATATGTGGCTAAATATTTTGTAAAAAGCCAAGTAGATGTTAAAGTATGTCACAAATACCCACTATCTCAGACCCTACATCCTTACCATCCCCAACAAAAATCCTCAAAATGGAGCATGGACCTAAATGTAGAAGGAAAAACTATAAATTTCCAAAAGATATGTAAGAAAAATACTAGACAATGTCCTATATGACTATATATTTATATGGATTCAAAATGATTCATAACATTACAAGAGTATTCTTCCAAGGGTATAATCTCATGCCCATAAATGTGTATAAGGGATTTGCTATACTTGCTATCCAACTCCTAGGGTCACCCCGCTAGAGAACCCTCCACCCATCTTTCTCCTTTTTAATGACAGTGTTCAGAGTCAGTTTGGTGACTGAAACCATGTGGTATTTGCCTTTCAATTCCTTGCTTGTCTCATAATCACCTCCAGTTGGCATAATCACCTCCAGTATGTCTCAAATGAGGATTCATTTTAGACTAGAGACTTGTGTGAGTTCTCTTGCCCTTGGTACAGGATTTTGTGATCTTCTCTCTTTGCTTATCACTCATGTGACTCAGCCCCAATGTCTCTCTTGTTCTCTTGTGACAGAATAGCACACTGGGGGACAATCGACTTGACCCCTCAGCTGGTCAGCAGTGGTCAGTGGCAGGACCTACAGCATAGACACAGGAACTGAGAGAAGAGTAGTCGATCCCCCTAGAATGTAGTGCTGGTCTTTGCTCTGTCTTCTCTCTCTTTGATCTACTTCTGGGATCCCCTGGAGTGTTGAGTGTTTGAGAAGTGTCTTTCATCTAAGGGAAGAACAAAGTAAGATAGTGATCCTAAAACAGGTTGCAGAGAACTGGAGAATTTTTTATCCTTTTTAAAAATTTTTCATCCTTTTGCCTTTTTCATCCTTTTCTTTTTACCTCACCTCAGCTTCTCTGCTCAAGATTGATCTTTCAAGTAGAAATACAGACAAGGTATAATGAACAAGGACCCAGTTTTGAGCCCCTGGCTTCTACAAGCAAGGGGAACACTTCATGAGTGGTAAAGCAGTACCTCTCTCTCTCTCTCTCTCTCTCTCTCTCTCTTTTGCCAGGGTTACTGATGAGGCTTGGTGCTGGCACTACAAATCCACTAGTAAAGGCCACTGTTTTCTCCATTTTATTTGATAGAGACAAAGAAATCAAGAGGAGAGAGGGAGAAAGAGAGGTAGAGGGACAGAAAGACACTTCAGATGTGCTTTACTGCTTGTGAAGCAACCCCACTACAGGTGGGGAGCAGGAGCTCTAAGTCAGATTCTTGCATGGGTCTTTGAGCTTTGTACTGTGTGCACTTAACCAGGTATGCCACTTCTTGGCCATATTTCTCTCTCCTTCTCTATCTCTATCTTCTCCTCTCACTTTCTGTCTCTATTCAAAAAGTGAATACATAAGATAGTTAAAAATACAGAGAGAGAGAGACACAGAAAAACACAGGGAGGGGGTCAGGCAGTGGCTCAGTGGGTTAAGCACATGCAAAGTGCCAGGACCAGCAGAAGGATCCCGATTTCAGCCCCCGGCTCCCCACTTGCAGAGGAGTCACTTCACAGGTGGTGAAGCTGGTCTGCAGGTGTCTATCTTTCTCTCCCCATTTCTGTCGTCCCCTCCTCTCTCCATTTCTCTGTCCTATCCAACAACGAACGACGTCATCAACAACAACAGTCATCACAACAAGGAGGAAAAGATGGCCTCCAGGAGCAGTGGATTGATGGTGCAGGCACTGAGCCCCTGCAGTAACACTGGATGCAAAAAAAAAGGAAAAGAAAAAGGAAAGACTGGGAAAATATACCACAATAACTGAAGCTTGTTTCAGTGTGATGAGAACCAGCCTTGAACCTGAGTCATGCAGGTAACAAAGTAAGCTCACCATGGAAGCGAACTGTACCATCTACAGAGATCTTATGATTATAAGGAAACCAGGTTTAGAGTAAAACAATGTGTTTTCTGTATAATTACTATTATTATTTTTTACCAAAGCACTGTTCAGCTCTGACTGATCATGGTGCTTGGGGATTGATCCAGAGACTTAGGGGCCTCAGGTGTGAGTTTCTCTTTACATAAGCATTATGCTATCTACCCCCAGCCAAGCATGTGTTTTCTGAACTATAAACGTACTCACTACTGTGACCCATCGCAAGGAAGGATGAATACCCATTTCCCACACTGAGATCACATGCCCTAGTACTTAACATTCTAAAAGCAATAGATAGGTATTTGATTTTACTATGTAGAGACTGAGATAAGTGATGTTGAATTTAGTCATTCTTGGTGAGAAGAAAAGAAGTGGGAGAAGGTCAGGACCATTTTCTCCATGACAGTTGTGGAATGGCATTATTATTATTATTATTATTACTATTACCTCCAGGATTATAATTAGGGCTTGGTGCCTGCACTACAAATCCACAGCTCCTGGAAGCCTTTTTATTTTTCAGTTTTGTTGTTGTTGCTGTTATTCTTGTCGGATAGGAGTGAGAGAAATTGAGAGAGGAGGGGAAGACAGAGGGGGGAGAAAAAGACAGCATTCCCCCTGCAGGTGGGGAACAGGAGGCTCAAACAGGGATCCTTGTGCAGGTCTATGCTTTTTGTACTATGCGTGATTAACCCAGTGCACTAACACCTGGCCCCCTGTTTTTTTTCTTCAGCACATACATGTGTAAAAAAAAAAGACAAAATTAAATAAAAACTTGCTTTTAACAAAAGGATCCTTGGATAGGTGGTAGTACACCTAGCAAAGAAAACATAACACCCTGTGTAATGACCTGAGTTCAAAAACCCACTCTCTGCTAGTGGGGAGGTGTGTGGGGGGGGGCTTTGCAAGTGGTAAAGTAGATCTACAGATGTCTCTCTTTCTTCTCTTTATTTCTCCCTCTCTATCCCCTGCCCCATTTCTTTTCGCTCTGTCAAATAAAATAGACAGAAAGGAAATATAGTAACCAGGAATGGTGGATATTCTTAGTGCTGGCACTAAGCAGCAGAAATAAACTTGGTGGCTATACATATCCTGGTGTAAGAACCTAGAGAGATCTTAAGTGTAGTTACCTCCGTGAACTTCCAATGTTTCCAAGTTCCTGTATATCTCAGTTCCTTTCCTATAAACTGAGGACAATCAACCTTATTTTATAGGAGCTCTTTTGTACTGAGACCTATGAGCACCTCATATGAAGATGCAAAATGTGAGGTCTTTGATCAGATACTCCTCAATAATTATCTGAATGGAAACACGTATTCCTTTGTTTTAAAAAAAATACTGGGAGTCAGGAGGTAGCACAGTGGGTTAAGCGCACGTGGCGCGAAGCGCAAGGACCTGCGTAAAGATCCTGGTTCAAGCCCTTGGCTCCCCACCTGCAGGGGAGTAGCTTCACAGGCGGTGAAGCAGGTCTGCAGGTGTCTGTCTTTCTCTCCCCCTCTCTGTCTTCCCCTTCTCTCTCCATTTCTCTCTGTCCTATGCAACCATGATGATGTCAATAACAACAATAATAACTACAACAATAAAACAACAAGGGTAACAAAAGGGAATGAATGAATGAATGAATGAATGAATGAATGAATGAATGAATAAATGAATGAATAAAAAAGAATGTTTTTTAAAAAAATACTGACTCCTAGGGTGCCGGACAGTGGTGGAATCAGTAGAAAGCACACATTCCAGATGTGCATGGACCTGAGTTCAAGACCCCCGTTCCCACCTGCAAGAGGAAAACTTCACAAGTGGTGAAGCAGGGCTGCAGGCATATCTTTCTCTATCCCTCTCTGTTTCTTCTTTCCCTCTTAATACCTCTATGCCTTTATAATAAAGAAAGAGAGAAGAAATAATAAGAGAAATAGGGGAGTGGGTTAAGTGCAAGGACGGGAGTAAGAATACCAGTTCGAGCCCCTGACTCCCCACCTACAAGGGGAGTCACTTCACAGGCCGCTCTCTGTCTCCCCACCTCTCTCGATTTCTCCCTGTCCTATCCAAAGACAGCAACAACAACATAATAATAACCACAACAATGATAAAAAAAAAAAAAAAAACACCAAGGGCTACAAAAGGGAAAAACATGGTCTCCAGGAGCAGTAGATTCATGGTGCAGGCACCAAGCCCTGGCAATAACCCTGGAGGCAAAAAGAGAGAGAGAGAGAGAAAGAAAGATTGAGGGAAGGATGGATATAAGAAGAAAGGGAGAGTGATAATAAAAGAAGAAATGAAGATGAGAGACCAGCAGAAGCAGTGAATGCACAGTGGAGAATAGGAAACCAAGGAATAACCATGGTGGAAAAAATCAATTTAAAGTTGTGTCCATACTCCCAGTGAGGGAAAAAAAAATAGGGGGAAGATAACCAGAGGTTTCTAAACTCCAACTCCATCAGGAAACACGAAAAAAAAATTAGAAAAAAGAAAAGGAGGGATTTTTGGCTGTATGTGTGTTTGTGTGATGTGGAGAGGAAGAGAAGATAGAACCATTAGGGGGGAAAAAAGGTAAACAGAGAGAGAGAGAGAGAGAGAGAGAGAGAACTGCAGAAACAATAGTTGACCCATATCTGCAACCTTGAGCATCTAACAGAGGGATCTGGGATTCAGAACTCTGGTGGTAGGAACAGTTTGGAGTTGTACCCCTGTTACCTTGTAATTTTGCAAGTCAACATTAAATCTCTAATAATAAAAAAAAAAGAAAGAAAGAAAAGGGAAAAGTAACATAAAGCAAAATGCAGAGTCCTAGACTCCAGCTCTCACCTGTAAGTGCTAATATGTCACCTTTACATTCAGGAGTTCGCACATGTAGGGACGGCCCCCCGTTGATTCTAATGACTGCTATGCAGACATTTGTTTCTGGTTCCCATTTTCTATTGGTCGTCTGATAAATTTTTGTTAAACCTTTGTTTTCAAACTTTTTGAAAAGGGTAAGATTCTCCTTTATATGGCAGTCAGGCAAGCATTCAAAAGAAAAAGTGAGTCCTTTGAATCAGCTTTGTCTCTGGTATAAAATTATCCTGGCACATTACAGACTCAGACAGTTAAAGTACAAAACTCCAGACATGGAATTCGATCCAGCCTCGTTGTGTAAACTGCCAACAGCTGGTGATTGAGCAACTGGTATGTGCCCAGCATTCTTGGGCATTGGGAAGAAAATTATCCTTTCAGGAAGGGAAGCTGTGTCTTGAGAGACCATCCTCACAGAGGATGCAGAAGCAAAGGCATTTCAGAACCAGAGTGTTAACATGCCAGGTGCCTTCTGGGATGCCCAGCTAAACATCCCTGGTATAGAGACAGAAGTGAGAGAGGGTGAAACTGAGGTTTGCACTAAAGAGCACAGAAGATGAAGCAGAAATATAGCAGATTCAAAGAGAACAAAGCAGACAGCTCTTTACTCATGAACATGGCAATGATCTCCAAAACAATTCTTTATCTTTGTGAAGATGCATCTATTTTTTTACATATTTTTATTTGTTATTGAATAGAGACAGAGAAAAATGGAGAGGGAGGAAATGATACAGAAAGAGACAGAGAGACACCTGCAGGCTTTTTTCAACACTTGTGAAGCTTTCCCCTTCCGGGTGAAGACCAGGGGCTTGAACCTAGGTCCTTGCACAACTGTAATATGTGACCTTAACCAAGTGTGCCACTGCTTGGCCCCTATGCATCTATTTTCAGGAGAAAAAGAGACAGAGGTAAGATCAGAGATTCACTCTGGCATGTACAACTATGGGGATTGAACTCAGGACCTCGAATGTGCAAGCCTTCTACTCCCCCTAGTGTATCATCTGTCCAGCCTGATTATAACCATTTGATTTTTTTTTTTCCTCAAGTAGGGTATGGAAGCTCAGTGTATATGTTGAAAGGTTCTGTGTTTGAACAAGGGTTCAGCTCGCCCCTCCAGAGTCCTACACACTTGGACTTCCATTGCAACTGCCAGGTAGAGGAACAGCTTGACCTTACATGTTACAGTGTGCAAGGATTAGGGTTCAAGGCCCCAGGGCCCACCTGCAGGAGGAAAATTTAATGAGCAATGAAACAAGGCTTCAGGTGTTTCTCTCTTTCTCTCTACCTCCATATCTCCTCCTCCTTCTCAATTTCTCTCCATTATTGTTGAATACACAAATAAAATACAAAACACCAAAATAAGTCATTAAAAACCCTACCATACAAAAGATAAGTCCCAAATGCAAAGGATAAAAATGAACAGGGAGGAGGGAGAAGAAGGAAGAAGCCACAGTGACTGAAGTTTTAACAGTCCCCAACGCTGCAGGGTGACATACTGGGAACAAAGTGGCAGAAGGCCACCGTCAGCCTGATTTACAGACAAGAAAGGGAAGACACAGAGACTGGCATTGTTGGCCCAGTGTGCCAAGAGGCAGGCCACAGGGCACAGATTTTAGCACCTCTCTGAGAGTGTTTATCTCACACAGAAGCCAGTGGGGACAGAAATGGGCGTCAGGTGGTAGCTCAGGTGTCTATCTTTCTCTCCCCTTCTGTGTCTTCCCTCCTCTCTCCATTTCTCTCTTTCCTATCCAACAACGATGACATCAATAACTACAACAATATAAACAACAAGGGCAACAAAAGGGAATAAATAAATAAATATTAAAAAGAAATGGCCACACTTCACTCAGATTAACCAAGCTGACCCCAGGCTCCTACGTGCATTCTCCGTCACTCTTCTTCCAAAGTTCACTTTGTCAAGGGATCCAAGGCAAATATTAGCGAAAGACAATCTTTTTTATGGAAATATTTTCAGTTGTTTTATTTTTTGATTTGATAGAAACAGAGAGTAATTGTGAGGGGAGAAGGAGGTAGAAAGGGAAAGAGACAGAGAGACAACTGCAGCCCCGCTTCACCACTTGCAAAACTTTCCCCCCTGCAGGTGGGGACTAGGGGCTGGAACTCAGGTCCTTGTGCACTGTAACACATGCACTCAAACAGGTGTGCCACCATCAGGCCCAATATGAGGGAAATGTATAGTTGTACAACTGTATTCTCCAAAGTGCTACATTCTGTGGTTCTTCTTCACTGCATGAATCAAATGCAGATACTCAGCTAGGATGAGAGGAGAAGGAGTAGCAGAAAGATAGCTTCCAGCAAGATCGCCCAACTGGAGGGAAACTTGCTTTGCTATTGTATCAAAATGGCCCAAGTTCAGGCCCAATTCCAATTCCTCTGAAGGAAATTCAAATGCTGAGTTCTCTGTCCCTTTGTCCCTCTGTCTTTGTTTT